>NC_042512.1:5130684-5252949 GCF_900963305.1 Echeneis naucrates | reverse complement strand
TGCTGGTTGTTATTGGTGATTATTAAACAAGTCTTTCATCTGGTTTCATGTTAGGTCCAAAAAGGGGAACTGGTCAAAGCAGCCTCCCAGCTGACGACAGCCTTCAGGGCAGAAGAGAGGCTTCTTCTCGCATCGGACAGAATCATTCAGAGAGTGTCTGACTCTGTTCTCAACCAGCTTCTGGATACCATGCTTGAGCGTGGTGTTTTCAGTGATGAAGAAATGAAGTCGGCCAGAACAAATCCACAGCAGATAAAGCCAGAGGATGTGATCGACTCAGTGAGAAGAAAGGGAAGAGAAAGCCAAGCTCATTTCTGATTGCTGCTCTCTGTCAGCTGGATCCATGTGTTTCCAGAGAGCTCTCATTAAGATGAAGCCAAAGACACAAAGACTCTGAAGATGGACGGATATTAACATGCAAAGATTTGCTCTAAAGTCTCTTTTCTTAAGTAGTTAAGAACAGAGGTCTCCGCCTGATCCCACAGTACTTCGGGCCCTGGGATTTATTTTCTAACATTTTTATATGTTAAAATGTGTCAGTGTTTACTGTTGGGAGCCGTTTTTAAAGGAAAAATAAAGGTCCAAAACAGGACCAGTTATTGTTCAGTCAGATCAACAGCAGGCTGCCATCGACAGCATACTGATATCAAAATGTTCAGCTAATTCAGGACATGATTGCTGAGACTTTTCAGCCTTTTCACTTTTACATTTTTTTATCATTAACTTTTTGTAGGTTTATTTATTTTTTACATTTTTAATGAATGGGACAAATCTTCAAACGCTCTTCATGCTTTTTCATCTTTGATCTCCTTCTGCGTACTTTCAACTAGAGACTCCATTCAAACTTTAAAATGTTCACAAAACCTTCAACTATTAAACTTGTGTTCAACTTTTAAAATCTTGGTCCACTTTCTGAAATTTGACAGTTTAAACCTCGTACTAATTTCTGCTGTTTCTGACTTTATGATGGATGTGTATTGGACAGAATGTTCACAGCTGGAGTGGAGAGGAGGTCGAAAAATCCTCTTTAACTCGTCCATCAGTTTTACATCAGAATGGTACGGTGGCCGATAAGTACAAAACAAAAATACAAAGTGCGAAACGATTTTACAAAGCGTCAAACAAATGTACATGTTGGGAAATATTTTTACATTTTATTAAAACCAAAATTACCATAAACACTTTTAACACGGACAAAACAAATGTACATTTTAGAAAGCTAGTTTACAAGTGGCAGAACACTTTTACAAATCTCGAACAAATTTCCAAACGACAGAATCTTCCGGAAGGGGAATGTACCAAATACCGGAAGTGATCCAGAAGAAGATTGACTGTGAGCTCAAAAAGTTTGTATCGGTTTGTGTGGCGGGAAAACTTTGCAGAGTGAAAGTTTATGGCAGCATGGAGTAAATGATGTTTTTGGCCGTTTTTGTGGAAACAACTTGAGCCAATTTACGCGGTTGTGTTTTCCGTGCGGACGATCTGTAGAATGTTTAACGTTGATGAACGGACCAGACGAAGGAGCACCGCGCACAGGAGACATCTAATAAACAGCCGGAAAATGCTAAACAAGCTAAGTGTAGCATCGCGCTAACTAGCTGAAGCCGCTGTCAGACATGCAGTGAATTAAAGTGCACCGTTTCATTTAGCAGCCAATCGTTGTCTTCACGGAATAGCAACGCGTTTAGTTAGTATGCGCTGATAGTTTTTATTTTATTTTAGGCCTACAGTTATGCTAAATGCACAATTGTTGCTGATTGTTTAGCTGCTGCTAACTTTCTGTTTTGATACGGAACTCCGTTCATTCCAGCAGAACAACCATGAACATCATATAAACAATTCATGGAGGACAGAAAGTCAAAGTCAAAAGAACTGTGGGCCGAAAGGAAACAGGTCCAGGTACGTGTGTGGATATATCTGTAAAATATGGAAGTAAATATGTGTGTGTGAAATGAATGATATCTTTTTGTTATTTTAGCAGATAAACATGGATTGATGGCGCCACATGGAGCTGGTTTAAAAGCTCAGAGAGGGAAAACACTCCCATTATATACAGATCCGGAGGTAGCAGCACCTGATCTACTGAAGCAAGCTGTCCAAGAAATGAGAACATTTAACAAGAAGTTGGATGAAGGAGCAGACCTTCTTTTGTATCCAGACTGTTCAGAGGTGCTCCATGTGCCTGGGTCAGAAAGCCCATTCAAACTGGCAGAATATAAAAAGGAAATAGGAAAGGCACTTTTTTCATTTGCCTAGAAACACACTTTAGAGGAGGTTTGTGGATCTCTTCATTCAATATTTTTACATATTTATTTACTCTGATGTAGCATAATTAATAATGTGTTGTTTGTTTTTACTACAGAGGTTGATACATCAGACTCTGATTGTGAAATTGTCATCACATCGAGGAGCACAGCTGAATTCAATGCAGCTGACACTGTGGTATGTTCATTTTACATTTTGTACTTTGATTCAATTTTTATTTATTTATTGATAGGATATGCATTTGGTTTCAAGCATTAAGTCTAAGAACCAAGTCTTGATTATTTGGCATTTACTATTCCAATCAGACACCCTGATAACCTTTCACCATTGATATATACTGTATGTGGTGAGGGAACAATAATGGAAGCTGTTTAAAGTTGCTGACAATTTTGTGCTTTTCTTCTCAGGTTTTTGAACCAAAAAAAAACACAGTTCTCCCAAACGCAAACCTGAAGATAAAGGGTAGGTATTAGTTTTTACAGAAGAAGTCATTTGTCTTTAAGTTGTTGATGTGATTGTGATGAACATGTGGTAGAAAATATCATACGTGTAATATCATTTATAACAAAATCATCTTATTTATAAATCTGATGGTTCCTCTCTACCTCTAAATGTCACTCAAAGCTCTGTTATACTCTGTATCATAAAGTTCATCAGTTTATCAATTTTATCATGTTTCAGAGATTCATCCACAGCTCAGCCTGGACAGGTATTAAGGCAGATTATGGCAGCCTGATGTTCTTTGCTTTCAGTGTGTTGTTTCAGACATTTTCATTTGTTTTTCAGATAGTAATATCTGACACTGAGGATCTGGATCCACCTGAAACAAATCCAGTCAGGAGTACTTGCTACAGGTAAGTAAAAAACAACAGCTCATTTAATTTTAATTTTAATTTATTGATTACATGGGAAAGATTTGCATTTGTAAGATGTTCAACATATTCTGAAACCTGTGACATGCTGGTAAAATTCACATATGATGCTGTTTTGGAAGAAGGAATTGACACAGGGGGCTGAGACGAGAGTCTTTAACTCTACTGATGAAACATCTGAAAGACCGGCCATTCTGATGGACCAGAAGGACATCAGTTCTTGGTGTACAATGCAAATGGTATGAACAGGGTTAGATGTAAACAATACTAATGGTTAATGATCATTAACTTATATATCACATGACATACGCTTTGTTGCTTGAACTATTTTTCAAAAACATTTACCCTGCAAGTGCAAAGCAAGACAGAGTTTTTTCTTTAAATCAGTAACTGTTCAACACAACCATTTTTACTCATTTCTATATGTTTGGGTGGATAGTCATTTTAGAAAACATTGAAGTTTCTTTAGGTCATTTAAATGTGAAACAATGTTTGTGGTGAACTTTTTAGATTCAAAGATGGTCTTTCAGCTCTTCAGTTTCTGACTGCACTGCAGCAACAGCCTACTTTGCTGGCCCCTGTCCTGTGCCACTCTGAAAAGCCACTCACTGGTCTGGAACTTGAGACTCTTCAAACCTGACCTCAGTCCATCAGGAAGTAACAGGAGACTTAAAGAAAGTCAAACTTTGGGCTACTGGGCAGACTGTGTCTTTGATTGTGAAGGTTTGGAAATCACAATTTTATTTTTTTTTTTTTATGATTTGTTGAGAAAATACATTGCCAAGATGTAAGTGAAGGTTTTTTCTTTGCAGAAGGTCAGGCTGCTGTGTCTCTGGAGGATGTTTTGATGTTTGCAGCTGGGCTGACTTCACCTCCCCCGTCCGGATTGGAACCATCGCCAAGAATAGAGTTCCTGGATGACTCTCCCATTCCCAGTTCCCAATACATGTTCAAACACATTGAAATTAGCACTCCTAGATTCACACACTGTGTTTAAGTCACACATGGACTTGTAACTGTAACTTGTAATTGGTAACTAGATCACCCCTCGAGACCAGACTCCAAAAAGGTGTTTTTTTTTTTTGTTTGTTTTTTTTCTCCTCCACACAGTTAAGATTTTTCACTGTTAAGTTTTAGACAAAACAATTTCAAGAAGTTTTGTGTTCCATACTTACAAAAATATAGGACTCATTACTTTGCTATAATTTTTATCAATTGATTTCAAACTCAGCAAAAATGAAGCTGTGACACTTTGTGTTCAGACAGACTGCAGTGTTCCACCACTCCAAATCAGATTTCTTAGCTTGTCATTCACTTTTCCTTGTGATGTTTCCAAATGATTCTGGTACCTGTTCATCTGAAGAAATGAAACAATGGGAATGCAAATGTTATGTTTACAAACAATAAAAAAATTGCAAATATTTCTTTCTGATTGCATCTGTGATAGATTGGTTATGAGTTTTTTCCAAACTATTTTAAAACAGAAAATTGCATGTTTTTCAGTCATGGCAATATTTGATTCAATTCTGTGTTACTTGTCTAATACCAAATCACAGCACAGTCATCTCATGGCTCTTGACATGTATATAAAAAAAATTAATTAATTTAAAAAATAAATAAATAAATAGAAATAGGACAGAAACCTCAATGAACAAACACTTGATAATGTGGAAGGGAAAATTCCCTTTCTCACTGACTCACAGCTGAGCAGTTTCTTTCAGCTTCATGTACAGTTCTGTTGCAGACTCCCAGTTCTCTGGCTTCTGTAGTTGTTTGTGCTCCATAACAAAGTCAAAGTCCTCCTGCATGTTTGAGGTCCCACATGGAGCTATTGACAGGCTCGCCTCTGGAACAGCATCCAAATCAGCTGGTTCAATCTCAAATCCAGTCTGTGGAGCCAAATCTGTGTTAGACAGAATAAATAGCATTATATTATTTTATATTCAATCAATATAATAATAAAAGAAAACACAGAAATATCCATCCATCACCAATATTACCTGTGTGGTCAGCAGCACAGTTCACTGGACATGACGCTGTTCTGGAAGTGTGAATCCTGTGACTGTTCCACAGTCTCACACACTCATCCAACATCACCATAGCAACATCTCAGAAGGCACTGATGCTCATGGCTCCCGTTGAAGTATCCAGCAAACAACTCCATCCAGAACTGAGACCTGTAGAAATGGATAGAATTGGAAGTAAATATATATTATTAGTAGAAGTGGGACTCCATTAAAAAAAAATCTAATTAATTAAAGGCTTTTTAATGAATGAATTGAAATGAACGCGTTAAAGTCCCAGCCTCAATTATTATATATGTTTAGAGGAGTTCATCTGAGATAGAACATAAAGATAAAAATCAAATGAAAGGTCAGTCATAATAAAATGACTTCATGAAGGCCACTTACCTTCCCCTTCTAAATATGGCCCACCAGGATTCAACACGCTGCTTATTCGTGGATGAGCCATACATGTGGCTGGACGGCCCAGAGCAGCAGTCATCATGATGGAGGCGTAGGGGAGACTGAATGGCAGCCATAATGCCATTCTCCGTGCCACAATCAGTCCTCAGTCTCATGAGAGGAGATTCTCAGCGATCACTGTTGGCTTCTTGTTATTTGTCGGTCCACATTGGAGCCACAGCACTTTAGGTGAAAAAATCCATCCATGCGTCCTGAGAGAGCCAGTTTATCAGAACCATCTGCATGCCACATACAGTTCGCTCCCATTGAGTAGCAGCTTCTTCTTAGAAACCTTCTGCGTGCTCTCTCATTCATCACATCATCTCTCTTCACTCGAAGATTGGACTTTTGTCTGAGTACCTGCCACATCGTCCGATAGCCAAACAGTTGTCCAGGTCCACGAAGTTCCAACCTGATGGCGTTTGGAGAGGAATCATCCTTTGAAGAGTCCGCAGGCTGATGTTTGCACCGTGTAAACTTCACATCATGCTTCAGTAGATCAGGTGCTGCTACCTCCGGATCTGTATATAATGGGAGTGTTTTCCCTCTCTGAGCTTTTAAATCAGCTCCATGTGGCGCCATCAATCCATGTTTATCTGCTAAAATAACAAAAAGATATCATTCATTTCACACACACACATATTGACTTCCATATTTTACAGATATATCCACACACGTACCTGGACCTGTTTCCTTTCGGCCCACAGTTCTTTTGACTTTGACTTTCTGTCCTCCATGAATTGTTTATATGATGTTCATGGTTGTTCTGCTGGAATGAACGGAGTTCCGTATCAAAACAGAAAGTTAGCAGCAGCTAAAACAATCAGCAACAATTGTGCATTTAGCATAACTGAAACCCTAACAAATAAATTAATTAATTAATAAAAAACTAGCAACGCATACTAACTAAACGCGTTGCTATTCCGTGAAGACAACGATTGGCTGCTAAATGAAACGGTGCACTTTAATTCACTGCATGTCTGACAGCGGCTTCAGCTAGTTAGCGCGATGCTACACTTAGCTTGTTTAGCATTTTCCGGCTGTTTATTAGATGTCTGCTGTGCGCGTGCTCCTTCCGTCTGGTCCGTTCATCAACGTTAAACATTCTACAGATCGTCCGCACGGAAAACACAACCGCGTAAATTGGCTCAAGTTGTTTCCACAAAACGGCCAAAACATCATTTACTCCATTCTGCCATAAATTTTCACTCCGCAAACTTTTCCCGCCACACAAACCGATACAAACTTTTTGAGCTCACAGTCAATCTTCTTCTGGATCACTTCCGGCATTTGGTACATTCCCCTTCCGGAAGATTTCTTTTGGAAATTTGAAATGTAAAATGTAAATGTAAAAATTTTAAAATGTTTCCCAAAATTTGTAACTCAGTGTTTGGCACTTTGTAATTTAGTTTTGCACTTACCGGCCACCGTATCAAACAGAGCAGGAACACTAAAGTAAGGGGCGGGGGGTGAAAACGACAGGAGGGTTAAAGAGCAGATTCTCTCTGAGGGGACGGATGTTGCCACAATACACAGTGTGTGTGCCATCACATGTGGAAGATGTGTGCAGACTGAAGCCTTGGTCTGCCACCAGCTCAGAGGGGCTGCACTTCTACTGACCACCAGGGGGCTCCACTGGTTGTTTCACAAAGTCACAGTGTGTTGGAGTCTACCGATACCATTACGTCACAAATCTCCAGGTGTCAGATGTCTTCAAGTAGATGTCTTTCTATAATAATCCATCATGGACCGCTGGACACTTTGATATCAGTAAATCCAGCGTGTTTTAAAGAAGTTCAGAGTGTTTCAGAGTTTCTGACATGATACAGACAGACAGATCCAACAAAGTATTTAAATAAACTGAGAGCTCAGACCAGCAGAGAGAGCACACACACACACACACAGTGGACGAGGTGCGCAGCTTAGCTCAGTCTGTGATTCCAAAAATGAGCAAAAGCAGTAAAATAAGCAAGAAGGAGGAACAAACCAACAGATTTAGTTTTAGTTCAATTTAACGCCACTTATTTGTCTCATAACAGCTGATTTGTGTTTCACTTTATTTGCTCTTGAGACAAGCATGGGCGTCTTCGGCATGCGCCGTTCCGGCTGAATCTAATGCGAGTGTGACGTTTGAGTTGGTGTCGCGTGGGAGAGCGATGAAGGACAGGAAATGCCTTTGATCTGCAGTGACGTCACACAGCCTCGTTGTGAGGTGAGTAAACAGTTGTTGATGTTGTCAGTGAAACTTTCATTCATCCTCAGAGTCATCTGCTTCTACCGATCTCCATTTTCATTTCCAACCACTCAGAGAGACAAGAACACACACAGACACACTCTGACTAACCAAACCATTCCAGGAACAATCAGGATGATTCTGGCTCAGGGTGTGACAGGTCCGGGGTTCAAATCCCAGATGAGCCCTTTGTCAGCTGTTGTAAGAAGTGAAAAAGCCTCCTAAATGTGGAGGGAGGCCGACTCTGTCAGAGAGCAGTGTGCATTCTAGCTTCCTTTAGCTGTCAGCCTCTGATCATCAACTCTTCAGCTTCTATGACTTCAACAATTCCTTCTGAATGCAGTCTGAGGCAGTGATTGTGAAACTTTCATTCAGACAGAGATCCCACATTCAGAAGAAAAACAGCCACACACAAACAAAGTCATCATGAACAGCCTACATGGAGCCTAAATGAAAAGAAGCAGGAACTAAAGTGTGAAAATAATGATGAACAAAGTGTCACACAGAGAGGCTGCAGCCTGGTGTGGACTATAACGTCAGAAAATGGATCAGTCTGTGACACGGAGCACTAAAGTTGGAAGGCTGAGTTCAGCTTCAGCTTCTTTCATGTTCTCCCTGTGAAAGAAAGAAGGTGAACATGAGCTTGATATGAGAACTATATCAATCATTTGAATTTTATTTATACAAAACTTTTCAAACTAATAGCAATGTTGCACAAAGTGCAATACAAAAATAAACAATATCTCCCAAACAGGCCGCATCATCACCATCACAGAGATTAAAACAGGACATTGTTTATCTTAAAAAGGTCTTTTAGTACATGAAATAAAAATTGCAGTGTCCTCTGAGTTCTGCTCTTTCAGCATCCTGTTTTTTATTTACATAATTCTTTTGGAACATGTTAAAAATAATAATTATTTGAGATAATGATTAAAAAAAACATTTATGTTTTATGAAGGGCCAATTTAAAAGTTTAATCAGTGCTCACTGACAGTCATGTGTTTCACAAGGAAATGTTTTATAAAAAAAACAAACAAACAAACAAAAAAAAAATGCTACAAATGTCCCCAAAGCAGCCCAAAGGGTCCAGAAGAAGCTGAACCTAAACCCCAGGTGGAGTTTGGAGGAGCTGGCTGAGAGGAGAGGAGGACTTGAGGAGTCTCTGGGATCATGGTGGACTGGACTCTGTTCTCAGACCAGTTCTGATTCCTCTGTCAGTCTCTGCTGGATGAAGCTCTCCTCTCCACCTCCCAGGAACATGGTCCAGAGTCTGGACAAGCTGCTGCTGCAACATCTGGATCATCAGGAAGCAGCTGATCCTCCGTCAACACACAACTTTGTCTTCACAGCTGCCACTTCCGGCACCTGTGTAGAGAAGAAGAAGTGAGCAGATCCATCAGTGTTTCCTGACTCTGTCCATCAGCTGTCAGTCAGTGATGCAGATCCAGCATAAAGACCTGCAGGGACTTCAGTCCTGTTCAGTCCAGATGTGCAGCAGCTGCTTCCTCTCAGCTCATGTTAACGTGTTGGAGTGAACACACTGAGCTGGAAACTCACAGACCTCAAGTCTGCTGACTCAGCACATTTCTCTGAGTCCACAGTGGAGATAAAGAGCTGAGTCACTTTACTGATGATTTACTGAAGGTCCATTTAAACTGAGAGACTCAGACAGACAGACAGACAGACAGGCAGGCAGACAGGCAGGCAGGCAGGCAGGCAGACAGACAGACAGACAGACAGACAGGATTCTGGTCTGCAGAAAGACCACATGGTGACAGTGTGATGAAAGAAGATCAGTGATGTGCAGCTTTCAGTCAGACTGATCTCAGAGCTGTGACAGATGAACCTGATCAGAGAACAGTCTCAGCTCAGATCTGACAGTTTGATGGACGAGGACCAGAATCTGAACATCTCTGAGTTCTTCAGCTGGAATCTGCTTCATTTGATGGTCACATGATCACAACAGTCCTCTGACTGATCTGATTGGCTCACTGTTTTCTCTCTGTCTTTCTGTCTAATTCTGAAATCTGTTTCTGTTCTCCTCTCACAGCTTCAATGAGGGTTAGAGTTAAACAATATTACTGAAAGGAACATGAACTGAGTCCAACTGTAGCAGAAATAAAACATGAGTCTGACCTCAGAGTCTCCAGTCTGCAGTGAGGACTCTCCAGAAAACCACACAGATCCTTCAGGTCTGAATCCTTCAGGTTGTTCAGACTCAGGTCCAGTTCTCTGAGATGGGAGGGGTTGGACTTCAGAGCTGAGACCAGAGAAGAACAGCTGATCTCTGACAAACTGCAGCACCTCAACCTGAGTAAAGAATAAAAGATGTGACTTTAGGAGACAAAGTTCCTGCTTGAAAGTGTTTTGTTATCTGTTCAGAGCGAATTATGTTTTAGTGAAGGGATTCCTGTGGTAGCTGATTTTATTTCTGTGGTTTGGGAAAGACGGCAAAAAAATTTTTTTGGTTGATTGTTTTGTTTAAAATGGACCATTATGACTTGAGAAAAGGAAAATAATGTATCTGTGTATGTTTATATGCAGATATATGAGAGTTTAGGTTGTTACAACAGCCACTGGATGATTAAATACGTCTTATAAACCCATGTGGGTTGGACATTTTTATAAATGACACACAAATAAATTAATAAATGAAATGAACCATAGACTCAAATCTGCATACTAACATACAAATATATATGAATATATGATGTCCCCTTTCCCCTTTGAATATTAGTGCTGTACACAAAGAAGAAGAAGAAAAAAACAAAAAAAACAAAAAAAGGTTGATATAAGAATCACAATTCTCATTTACTGATTCAGAATTGGTTCAAAATGTCCCAAAATCGATTTAAAAAATAAAACAATGCTGACAAAGACGCTGTCTGACGTCACCACGGAGCTGGTTCTGGAACATACACATGCACCAAAACAAGGAGGAAACTACAATAATGGAGGAAAGACAGATTCAACAGGCCCCGTCCTTGTTGCAGGCAAAGATTCTGACTCATTTTGGTTTTTACCGAGCTTGACATGACTTATTTTATAGCTTGCTGCTCAGAGTAGCAGTTTTGGTCCACACACATTTGAAAAGGCACTTTCCTTAAAATTTAAAAGGCAGCATGTTTAACTGCTCTTTTTTTTTTAAAGAGACACTTTTATTTTTGCTATTAAAGCAATATGTGATATTGTATTAAACAACAGTTGCAACAATTCCATCTGGATAAATGTTTAAAACTTAATAAATGTGAAAAAGACACTTTAATGCCTCCATTCGTCATTTTGTCTTGCAAAGCAGACTGGAGTAGATCATGAGGATCCTTTGCACACCTATAGATTGCAGCAGAAATGACTATGAATCGAATTGTTTTGAATCAAAAATCATTTTGAATAAAGAATCGATTTTGAATCGAATCATAGCCACAAAAATCCAAATTGAATTGTTCGAGAGTGAATGATTCCGACCCCACTGAATATATATTTGTCCATGTTGGTGAGGAAAAATATTTCCTGTAACTGAAACTATGAAGGAATTTTATTATTTTTTTAAAGTTTTAAATCTGTAGTTCAACATTTCTCTGCCACACTGACTGGACTAAACCAGAGAAGAAGAAAACAGATGTCAGCATGAAGATCCTCAGTGAGGATCAGTATAATATCAGCCTGATGTCTGCAGGTCAGAGTCACCACAACTGTAACATCATATTAATCTGAGAGCAGAAATAAAACATGAGTCTGACCTCAGAGTCTCCAGGCTACAGTGAGGACTCTCCAGAAAACCACACAGATCCTTCAGTCCTGAATCCTTCAGCTCATTGTGATTCAGGTCCAGTTCTCTGAGATGGGAGGGGTTGGACTTCAGAGCTGAGACCAGAGAAGAACAGCTGATCTCTGACAAACTGCAGTTCTTCAACCTGAGTAAAGAATAAAGGATGTGACTTTAGGAGACAAAGTTCCTGCTTGAAAGTGTTCAATGTTTCATCATCTGTTCAGAGCTGAAGGTTTAGAAAGTAGAAGTTTAGAAAATGAAAGTCAAACAGCTGAACCAACAGGAAGCAGCTTCACAACAGTCAAATACAAACAGTGACAAGATTTAATGAGAAAATGAAACAACACTGTAAAGAACCTGAACTGACTCAAACTGTCAACATTGTGAATATGAACTGTGTGAAATTCAAATGTCATGTTCAAATGAATGAAATTCAGCTTTCAAAAGTTATTTTCAACCATTTAACAGTTTAAATGTTAAAACCTGAAGAGGATTTTCCCTCATAAATATAAACCTGTCTGCAGGTCAGAGTCACCACAACTGTAACATCATATTAATCTGAGAGCAGAAATAAAACATGAGTCTGACCTCAGAGTCTCCAGTCTACAATGAGGACTCTTCAGAAAACCACACAGATCCTTCAGTCCTGAATCCTTCAGGTTGTTCAGACTCAGGTCCAGTTTTCTGAGATGGGAGGGGTTGGACTTCAGAGCTGAGACCAGAGAAGAACAGCTGATCTCTGACAACCTGCAGTTCATCAACCTGAGTAAATAATAAAAGATGTGACTTTAGGAGACAAAGTTCCTGCTGGAAAGTGTTCAATGTTTCATCAAGTCAACACATGATTCACAACATCTGGAACATTTTCACTTCATTCAGCGGTGACCACGTTTAACATGCTGAGTTTGGTCTGAATCTTTCAGTCTGCTTGAGTCACATGACTTTATAGTCGGGTTGGAACACTAAAACACTGAATATTAATGTTGTACCCAAAGAGAGAAAACAAAAAACAAAAAATGATTGATATAAGAATCACAATTCTCATTTACTATGATTCAGAATCGATTCAAAATTTCTCAAAATCGATTAAAAAAATTAAACAATGCTGACAAAGACGCTGTCTGACGTCACCACAGAGCTGGTTCTGGAACATACACATGCACCAAAACAAGGAGGAAACTACAATAATGGAGGAAAGAGAGATTCAACAGGCCCCGTCCTCGTTGCAGGCAAAGATTCTGACTCATTTTGGTTTTTACTGAGCTTGACATGACTTATTTTATAGCTTGCTGCTCAGAGTAGCAGTTGTGGTCCACACACATTTGAAAAGGCACTTTGCTTAAAATTTAAAAGGCAGCACGTTTAACTGCTTTTTTTTTTTTTTAAAAGAGACACTTTTATTTTTGCTATTCAAGTAATATGTGATATTGTATTAAATAACAGTTTAATAGCAACAGCAACAATTTAATCTGAGCATGGATAAATGTTTAAAACTTAATAAATGTGAAAAAGACACTTTAATGTCTCCATTCGTCATTTTGTCTTTCAAAGCAGTCTGGAGTAGATCATGAGGATCCTTTGCACACCTATAGATTGAAGCAGAAATGACTATGAATCTAATTGTTTTGAATCGAAAATCATTTTGAAGAAAGAATCCATTTACAATTGAATCATAGCCCCAAAAATCCAAATCAAATCGAATATTTGGAGAGTAAATGATTCTGACCCCACTGAATATATATTTGTCCATGTTGGTGAGGAAAAATATTTCCTGTCATTGAAACGCTGAAGGATTTTTATTATTATTTTTAGTTTTAAATCTGTAGTTCAATGTTTCTCTGCCACACTGACTGGACTAAACCAGAGAAGAAGAAAACAGACGTCAGCATGAAGATCCTCAGTGAGGATCAGTATAATATCAGCCTGATGTCTGCAGGTCAGAGTCACCACAACTGTAACATCATATTAATCTGACAGCAGAAATAAAACATGAGTCTGACCTCAGAGTCTCCAGTCTACAGTGAGGACTCTTCAGAAAACCACACAGATCCTTCAGTCCTGAATCCTTCAGGTCGTTGTTGTGACTCAGCTCCAGTTCTCTGAGATGGGAGGGGTTGGACTTCAGAGCTGAGACCAGAGAAGAACAGCTGATCTCTGACAAACTGCAGCTTCTCAACCTGAGTAAAGAATAAAAGATGTGACTTTAGGAGACAAATTTCCTGCTTGAAAGTGTTCAATGTTTCATCATCTGTTCAGAGCTGAAAGTTTAGAAAGTAGAAGTTGAGAAAATGAAAGTCAAACAGCTGAACCAACAGGAAGCAGCTTCACAACAGTCAAATACAAACAGTGACAAGATTTAATGAGAAAATGAAACAACACCTGAAAGAACTTGAACTGACTGACGGGGCAAACATGTTTCCTGCAGCAGAGAGAGGAGGGCAACGGGGCAACTTCTCCCCCAGCAGACCAGCCCTTAGAGCCAATCCTTATCTTAGTGTGGAACCAAACCACTGCAGCTGATTGGACTAAACCTTTGCTACACAATCACAGCAAAATGGATGTTTTCCTGAGGTGCTGATGTTTACATTAGGTATGTTTGGAGCCACCTTATTTCCACTGCTGCAGTGTGTTGCTCATGTACATTCATGTAACTGCTTTGGGGTCAGTTGTTCATGTAAACATTATTATTCTAATGATGGACCAGGTGGGAGGGTTCCTTGGAAAATGAAAGCATTAGTTCTGACAATCTGTTTGATATTCAAACTAAATTGGCATTATGACTGAAATATCCCAAACTCAACCAATAGAGCCATGTTACATGTGGATGAAATTAATATTCTATATTTGTGATTTATCTGATATTTTCATGAATAAATGATGTTGTCATATTACAGATATTATAAACAAACTGTTCCTAAAGCAGAAAGATAAACGGTCTCTGGATGTTTGGAGGAAGCCAAAATGAAGAACCTACTGTCTTAATAAGAACACTTACAGTGTGGAACCTTACATTAAGAATAAGTGAACTAAAAGACAAAGATCATTATGGACAGTTGTGTTCAGGAACACTTCCATTAGTCCCAGAAACAGGGAGCTTTAATGCCACACCTGAGGAAGACCGGATTTGTTCACTATGCAAACTGGATGAAGTAGAAAGTCAGATCCATTTTTTGTTTTGTATACGAGCACCTCAGAGGTGTTTTTGTTGGTAAAATGGTTTATTATTTTGATTTGGATGATTCAGAGAAACATTGAAATAAGATTTTAATATTTTAAATTAATATACGATGTCCCCTTTCAAAAACATTAGATTCATGTTTTCCATTCCAAGGTCATTTTGAAATAATTTTTTTCAAAAGCTATTTTCAACAATTTAGCAGTCAAAATCTGCATGTTAACATACAAATATTCATTAATATATGATGTTCCCTTTCAAAAATACAAGATTGATTGATAAAAACTGCTTGCAATTAAAATGTAATTTTCAAATTAATAGAAATCTGTTTTCCAAAGTTACTTTCAAACCATTTGACAGTTTAAATGTTAAAACCTGAAGAGGATTTTCCCTCATAAATATAAATCTGTCTGCAGGTCAGAGTCACCACAACTGTAACATCATATTAATCTGAGAGCAGAAATAAAACATGAGTCTGACCTCAGAGTCTCCAGTCTGCAGTGAGGACTCTTCAGAAAACCACACAGATCCTTCAGTCCTGAATCCTTCAGGTCGTTCTCTTTCAGCTCCAGTTCTCTGAGATGGGAGGGGTTGGACTTCAGAGCTGAGACCAGAGAAGAACAGCTGATCTCTGACAACCTGGAGTTGTCAAATCTGAATAAGGAATAAAAGATGCAGATAAAATCATTGATAATCAGTCAGAAATGTTCAGAAGACTATAAAGTAAAGTTCCACCACATTCTGTCTGGATGTTTGAAGTGTTTCTTTAGTGTCATTGTCATTTCAGCCACTGGAGGCTGAAGTTCAGCAGCTCCTCACTCTAAAACAAAGTGATTCCCTCAGCTGACCTGCGGCTGTAGTGGAATACAGGACATACTTGTGTGTAGGAATACAGCAGTTGGCTGCTTCATAAATATGTGGCAGCAAAGGAAAGTTCTGCTTTGACGTGAAGATGAAGCTGTAAAATCTTCTAAAGGAAGAACATTTCAACATGTGTGGGACTGTTTGTTTTCAAAGTGTGTAGAAGAGCTTTTTGATGTTGACTCCGTCCACAGCAGCTCATCACTCAGCTTCTGTACCGCTGCTCTGAACTCCATCTACTGCAGTAACACACTGACTGAGTATGACCACACCACAAAGAAACACAACTATCACTGTGCTCAGTGCAGGGAAACCTGTGGTGGAGCTCCAATCCTTTGGAAATAACAGCTTTCAGAGCACAGGGGGGCCACGGCCACGTGTCTGAAAGCCCCATGAGGGCTGGAGTCTCAACAACACAACTGACTCTGGTCCTCAGCTCCACACCCTCCAAGTCTGAAGACATTTATTAGGACATTAGATTAAAGATCTACCACAGTGGACTGACCTCAGAGTCTCCAGTCTACAGTCTGGACTCTCCACAAGATCACGCAGCTCCTTCACATCTGGATCCTGCAGGAGGTTTCCTCTCAGGTCCAGTTTTCTGAGATGGGAGGGGTTGGACTTCAGAGCTGAGGCCAGAGAAGAACAGCTGATCTCTGACAACCAACAGCATCTCAACCTGGAAAAGAACAAATAATCAGTCAGAAATGTCCTGATCCAGAACTTCTCCACCTTTTCAAGTTCTCAAATGTTGCTGGTCCACATCAGACCTTGTTCCAATCCAGACACAGAGACCAAGATGTTAAAAATCCAGTCCTGATCCAGGACTAAGGTCTCTCTTGGTCCTGGTTTCTGACTTTTCCTTATTATAATATATTAAACAAGTAAATTTAACTATTGGAAAAGAATTTCAACTTTTATTGTTATATTGTTAACATTATATTGTTGTTCATTGTTATAATTGTTATTATAAAGTGGAAACATGAAACAACAACTATTTAAAAAAAGGGAATATATTTGACTTCTATATGAAGATAATAATTGGATTAAACATAAATAAATCTAAAACAATAAGTGAACTGACCTCAGAGTCTCCAGTCGGCAATCTGGATTCTCCAGAAAACCACACAGATCCTTCAGTCTTGAATCCTGCAGGTCATTGTTGTGACTCAGGTCCAGTTCTCTGAGATGGGAGGGGTTGGACTTCAGAGCTGAGACCAGAGAAGAACAGCTGATCTCTGACAAACTGCAGTTCTTCAACCTGAGTAAAGAATAAAAGATGTGACTTTAGGAGACAAAGTTCCTGCTTGAAAGCGTTCATCTGTTCAGAACTGACGGTTTAGAAAGTAAAAGATTTGAAAATGAAAGTCAGACAGCTGAACCAAAAGGAAGCAGCTTCCCAACAACCAAATTAACACATCAGAAATAACCAAACAGCAGAGTCAGCCAAACTTTATTTCTATCTCTGATTCTGCCACATATGAACTCCTGTATAACAATCTGAGCTCTGGCAGGGAAGTCCACTCTAAAACCAGTCAAACAGTCTACAAACAAGCTGTACATCGAATCCTGAGATTGATATTTAACATATCAGGGAGATCCACAAGGCAGACAGAGCAAACATGTTTCCTGAAGCAGAGAGAGGAAGGCAAAAAACATTTTTATTGCTCGCGTTTCTTATTTAATGCCATGCGTTTCAGCACAGAGGCACTACTTAATCTTGTCGATACTTATTATTCCGTCAAAATTTTCGGTGTGCAACTCGTCCCACATTCTTGAAGAAAACCCAACAATGAATATGTCAAAACGTGCGGATCGATTGGGAATGGTGTGCTATGGTTTTTCTGGGTAGAATACGATACTTTGGCATACTTACAGTTACACAGTACATTTAACCTTTAAAACAGAGGAAAATGTGTTCTCTTTCAAGTCGCGTTTTGATCTTTCTGATATCTTTTATACTTTTTGATCAGCAATTGTTCAAGTGTAATGCTCATCTCACCTCATTTCTGCTGAAAATGACAGTTTCCATGTGTATGCATTGCATGGAATGTTGGTGGCTGAGAGTGGAGGACTCTTCAGTTAGAGTGTGTCAGTGAGTTGATGATTATCAGAAAAAAAAAAAATGTAGATCGCTCTCACGGGCACATTGAGGTACGCGCGTCATTTTCTCCAAAGTAGTAGAGATTCTTGTCCTCTCTTGAATAATGTTTTTACTTCAACAGTCAGAAAAACAATTTGAACTGTGCCCCTCTAAAGGACATCTTCACTCCTCGTCTCTCCTATTTCTCTGGCGAGAAGGAGAGTTCTTCACATTTTCATACGTTTTAAATCGCTCCTGTGTCCACATTTTACTTCCTAGAAACAGCAAAATACACACATAGCTTCAGACACTTGTTGTGGCGCTCAGCGTGTGCTCCGTTTTCTGATAGGAATTACCGTTTTGTCACATATTACCCAAGAGTGAGAGGCTCGCCTAAAGAAATGAACCTGTTTTCTAATGGGCTTTCTGAGAAGGATGACGCAACCCAAGCTCAGACACACAGCTGCAGTCAGTGATGTCATCAGACTGCTGATCAGCTGTTACGACTGACATTTGTGTTAGACTGCAGGACACACACAGAGAGTGATGTACAGACACACAGAAACTGATACACAAATGCATACACATACATATACACACAGCCAAACAGTGCTTGTCAGTTTTTACAGTAGTGTCACAGGGTGTATGTGCTAAATAGATGTCTGAAATAAATAGACGTGTGTCTAAAAACATACCTCTGTCTGTGTATATTCTCATTCATACAGGTCATAGTAATATCCGGCCAACAATTGAATCGAAAGCAACCGAACTCAGGATTTTAAGTTTTGTCTAAGATGCTTTGCCTCTTATCCAAAGGGCTTCATCAATTTGCAACACCTCGGTCTGACTAGTCGGTCAGTTTTCATAAGTAATTTTGAAAATTTTAACAGTTTAAATGTTAAAACCTGCAGAGGATTTTTCCTTGAAAATGTTAGTGGATGGTCTGTCAAGCGTTCAAAATGCATTACATTTCTGCCTATTGTCTGTCAAAAGCTAAAAAAGTATCAGCAATGGCGCTGCATGCTATCCTTGTTTGGTCACGCCTCCACCTGCGTTGAGCTTTAGTTGACTAAAACCATCACATATGGAAATGACCAACATTTGACTAAAACTTAGAAGCATTTTCACCCATAAGACTAAGACTGAGACTAAATCTAAAATGGCTGCCAAAAACAATACTGGATATAAAACATGAGTCTGACCTCAGAGAACTGATTTTACTATTATCCGCGCTTTAAAAGGTCATGGTTCATTTAATCCCAAAGGCTCCGCAACACTGACTTTTTCTGTTTTAACTCCCAAAAAACGAACACGATGCTGGTACAATATTTTAGGCGCAAGCTGCAAGTAACAAAAACAAAGTTATACCCAGTTTTACCAGTTCTGCTAATTATAAGTGACTTCGGGCTTCTTGTTCGGTAAAATTGCTTGCAAATATTATCAGTCGCGGGCTGAGCTGGTACCGAAAAGCACAAAACAACAACAACGAAAAACCCAAAAAAGCAGCAACAACAACAAAAAACAAAAACAACACAACTCCTAGGCTTTTTCATCTGTGAGGCGTATGGACATCGGTTTGACTGTATTAAAACTAAATGAGCCAAGGCAAACAAGAGAGCTGAAGATAGCCACTTACAGCCTGTCACACATCAGTCAGAGCTGTCAATCATCTCTGTGAACTAACTGTAACTACCCTAATTGATAAAGAAGCCAACCAAAAAAATTACACACACACACACACACACACACACACACACACACACACGTTGGGCTTTTTCTTTTTTGGAGTCTTGTTTCATTACAGCTGGTGATCTGGCAACACCAACACAACAACTCTGGTTACACCAGAGGTGCAGCCTCTTACAGTGCTGTGCATCTCAAGGGGCAGGAGGGCTACGCTACATTAGGCAAACAATGGCAGATGGACCAAGCAGCGAAGCTTTATTTCCACCACAGAGACAAATGAAGTCGGCAGTGTGCAAGTATTTGGGATACAGCAAGAATGACCATGGAGAAGATCAAGATTTTAAAGATCCTCTCCTGATCCAGGACTAAGGTCTTCTGCTGCTGGTTTGAGTCTGGAGATCAAACATGTGAAACCAACGGTTTGGTTCCTGTAAGACCTTATTAATATATTAAACAGGTAAATTCAAATTTTGGAAAAGAATGACAATTATTATTATTATTATTATTATTGTTATTATTATAATAACAACTGGAAACATGAAACGACAACAATTTCAAATGTTGCTGATCAAAAGTGAATAAATTCATGTTCTATATTAATATCTGGATTAAACATACAAGATCTACAACTATAACTGAACTGACCTCAGAGTCTCCAGTCTACAATCTGGACTCTCCAGAAACCCACACAGATCCTTCAGGTCTGAATATTTCAGGTCGTTTTGACTCAGGTCCAGTTCTCTGAGATGGGAGGGGTTGGACTTCAGAGCTGAGACCAGAGAAGAACAGCTGATGTCTGACATCCTGCAGTTCTCCAACCTGAGTAAAGAATAAATGATGTGACTTTTGGAGACAAAGGTCCTGCTTCAAAGCATTCAATGTTTCATCATCTGTTCAGAGCTGAAGGTTTAGAAAGTAGAAGTTTAGAAAATGAAAGTCAAACAGCTGAACCAACAGGAAGCAGCTTCACAACAGTCAAATTCAAACAGTCAGGCTTGGGGAGTATCTGATTACATGGAACAGCATTATGTAATAAAGATAACCCCCCCAATCCGTTACAGTACAGAAAAAATGTCATCAGATTACTGGTATATTTCATAAAAACAGGGATTGCTTATCATTTCGGCGTCATTTGGCACATAACTAATTACAGTCAGCACCTGTGCATTTCATGTCACAGGCCATGTAGACACCAGGGCTGGGAAATTACATGTAGGTCACTTTGGAGCATTTAATACCTAACACACCTTTTTGGTAATTTTTTTTTTATGACTCATAATAATTGTTACTATTATTTTTGATGTTGTGTAGTTAACTTATAGGTAACTCATGGCACACCTCTTTCTGGTGGTGGCTTTTTACATCTGTTCATAAAATTCAGAGGATGTTCTTAAAACTAAAATAGCGTCCTCTTTGTTTGCTGCGTAAAAGGTACATATTTTTTGTTTGCTTTAAAATGGCATATTTCCTGTTGAATTTGTAAAAAATACACACAATAGTCATCTCCTGTACTGTCTGGTCTTTTTTTGCATGCTTGGTATTTAAGTAGTCCAAAAGTAGCTAAAAGTAATTTATTACATTACTTAATATTGTGATACTTAAAGTTACTGATCACATTTTTTGACAGGTAACCCAATTACATTTTTAAAGTAACCCTCCTAACCCTGCAAACAGTGACACAATTTAATGAGAAATTTAAAAATCACTTGAAAGAACCTGAACTGCACCAAACTATCAACACTGTGAATATAAACGGTTGTTAAATCCAAATGCTATTTTCAAATGATTAAAAACCAGTTAAAAAACAGTTTAAATGTTAACATGTTAAATGTTAAAACCCGAAGAAGATTTTCCCTCATAAATATAAACCTAGAGATTCTACTAAACATCCTGAACTTTTCAAAGACGACAAACATGCCAAACTGAACTCTGGAGAAAAGTCAACGCATGGTTCACAACATCTGGAACATTTTCACTTCATTAAGCTGTGACCACGTTTAAGAAACATGCTGAGTTTGGTCTGAATCTCTCAGTCAGTCTGCTTTAGTCACATTACTTTATAATTGTGTTGGAACAAAAAAAAAAAACAAAAAACACTGAATATATATTTGTTCATGTCAGTTTGGAAAAAGTTCCCTGTCATTGAAACACTGAAGGGTTTTTCTTCTTTTCTTCACATTTTAAATCTGTAGTTCAACATTTCTCTGTCACAGAAACTGCACTAAACCAGAGAACAATAAAACAGACGTCAGCATGAAGATCCTCAGTGAGGATCAGTATAATATCAGCCTGATGTCTGCAGGTCAGTCACCACAACTGTAACATCATATTAATCTGAGAGCAGAAATAAAACATCAGTCTGACCTCAGAGTCTCCAGTCTACAGTGAGGACTCTTCAGAAAACCACACAGATCCTTCAGTCCTGAAACCTTCAGGTTGTTCTGACTCAGGTCCAGTTCTCTGAGATGGGAGGGGTTGGACTTCAGAGCTGAGACCAGAGAAGAACAGCTGATCTCTGACAACCTGGAGTTGTCAAATCTGAATAAGGAATAAAAAATACAGATAAAATTATTAATAATCAGTCAGAAATGTTCAGAAGACTTTAAAGTAAAGTTCCACCACATTCTGTCTGGATATTTGAAGTGTTTCTTTAGTGTAATTGTCATTTCAGCCACTGGAGGCTGAAGTTCAGCAGCTCCTCACTCCAAAACAAAGTGATTCCCTCAGCTGACCTGCGGCTGCAGTGGAATACAGGACATACTTGTGTGTATGAATACAGAAGTTGGCTGCTTCATAAATATGTGGCAGCAAAGGAAAGTTCTGATTTGATGTGAAGATGAAGCTCTAAAATCTTCTAAATGAAGAACATTTCAACATGTGTGGGACTGTTTGTTTTCAAAGTGTGTAGAAGAGCTTTTTGATGTGGACGGAGTCTCAACAACACAACTGACTGTGGTCCTCAGCTCCACACCCTCCAAGTCTGAAGACATTTATTAGGACATTAGATTCAGAGGTGGATTAAAGATCTACCACAGTGGACTGACCTCAGAGTCTCCAGTCTACAGTCTGGACTCTCCACAAGATCACGCAGCTCCTTCACATCTGGATCCTGCAGGAGGTTTCCTCTCAGGTCCAGTTCTCTGAGATGGGAGGGGTTGGACTTCAGAGCTGAGGCCAGAGAAGAACAGCTGATCTCTGACAACCAACAGCATCTCAACCTGGAAAAGAACAAATAATCAGTCAGAAATGTCCTGATCCAGAACTTCTCCACCTTTTCAAGTTCTCAAATGTTGCTGGTCCACATCAGACCTTGTTCCAATCCAGACACAGAGACCAAGATGTTAAAAATCCAGTCCTGATCCAGGACTAAGGTCTCTCTTGGTCCTGGTTTCTGACTTTTCCTTATTAATACATTAAACAAGTAAATTCAACTATTGGAAAAGAATTACAACTTTTATTGTTATTATAAAGTGGAAACATGAAACAACAATTATTTAAAAAAAAGGGAATATATTTGACTTCTATATGAAGATAATAATTGGATTAAACATAAAAAAAAATCTAAAACAATAACTGAACTGACCTCAGAGTCTCCAGTCGACAATCTGGACTCTCCAGAAAACCACACAGATCCTTCAGTCCTGAATCCTGCAGGTCATTGTTGTGACTCAGGTCCAGTTCTCTGAGATGGGAGGGGTTGGACTTCAGAGCTGAGACCAGAGAAGAACAGCTGATCTCTGACAAACTGCAGTTCTTCAACCTGAGTAAAGAATAAAAGATGTGACTTTAGGAGACAAAGTTCCTGCTTGAAAGCGTTCATCTGTTCAGAACTGATGGTTTAGAAAGCAAAAGATTCGAAAATGAAAGTCAGACAGCTGAACCAAAAGGAAGCAGCTTCCCAACAATACTTTGGCATACTTACAGTTACACAGTCCTTTCAACCTTTAAAACAGAGGAAAATGTGTTCTCTTTCAAGTCACGTTTTGATCTTTCTGATATCTTTTATACTTTTTGATCAGCAATTATTCAAGTGTAATGCTCGTCTCACTTCATTTCTGCTGAAAATGACAGTTTCCCATGTTCATGCATTGCATGGAATGTTGGTGGCTGAGAGTCGAGGACTCTTCAGTTAGAGTGTGTCAGTGAGTTGATGATTATCAGGGAAAAAAAAGGCGTTCAAAATGCATTACATTTCTGCCTATTGTCTGTCAAAAGCTAAAAAAGTATCAGCAATGGCGCTGCATGCTATCCTTGGTCACGCCTCCACCTGCGTTGAGCTTTAGTTGACTAAAACCATCACATGTAGAAATGACCAACATTTGACTAAAACTTAGAAGCATTTTCACCCATAAGACTAAGACTGAGACTAAATCTAAAATGGCTGCCAAAAACAATACTGGATATAAAACATGAGTCTGACCTCAGAGAACTGATTTTACTATTATCCGCGCTTTAAAAGGTCATGGTTCATTTAATCCCAAAGGCTCCGCAACACTGACTTTTTCTGTTTTAACTCCCAAAAAACGAACACGATGCTGGTACAATATTTTAGGCGCAAGCTGCAAGTAACAAAAACAAAGTTATACCCAGTTTTACCAGTTCTGCTAATTATAAGCAACTTTGGGCTTCTTGTTCTGTAAAATTGCTTGCAAATATCGTCAGTCGCAGGTTGCGGGCTGAGCTGGTACCAAAAAGCACAAAAACAACAACAAAAAAACCCAAAAAAGCAGCAAAAACAACAAAAAAAAGAAAAGACTTTGTTCCAGTACAAAGACTGAGACCAAGATCAAGATTTTAAAGATCCACTCCTGATCCAGGACTAAGGTCTCCTGCTGCTGGTTTGAGTCTGGAGATCAAACATGTGAAACCAACGGTTTGGTTCCTGTAAGACCTTATTAATATATGTCATAAAGAATGACAATTACTATATTAATTATATTAATTACTATAATATTATCATAATCATAATAATCATAATCATAACAAGAATTATTATTAGAACAACTGGAAACATGAAATGACAACAATTTAAGATTTTGCTGATCAAAAGTGAATAAATTCATGTTCTATATTAATATCTGGATTAAACATACAAGATCTACAATTATAACTGAACTGACCTCAGAGTCTCCAGTCTACAATCTGGACTCTCCAGAAACCCACACAGATCCTTCAGTTCTGAATATTTCAGGCCGTTGTGACTCAGGTCCAGTTCTCTGAGATGGGAGGGGTTGGACTTCAGAGCTGAGACCAGAGAAGAACAGCTGATCTCTGACAAACTGCAGCCCTCCAACCTGAGTAAAGAATAAAAGATGTGACTTTAGGAAACAAAGTTCCTGCTTGAAAGCATTCAATGTTTCATCATCTGTTCAGAGCTGAAGGTTTAGAAAGTAGAAGTTTAAAAAATGAAAGTCAAACAGCTGAACCAACAGGAAGCAGCTTCACAACAGTCAAATTCAAACAGTGACAAGTTTTAATGAGAAAATGAAACAGCACTGTAAAGAACCTGAACTGACTCAAACTGTCAACATTGTGATTTGAACGCATCAGAAATAACCAAACAGCAGAGTCAGCCAAACTTTATTTCTATCTCTGATTCTACATTCATGTAACTGCTTTGGGGTCAGTGGTTAAAGTAAACATTATTATTCTAATAATGGACCAGGTAGGAGGGTTCCTTGTGAAATGACAAGATTAGTTCTGACAATCTGTCTGAATGTCTGATGTCTGATATTCAAACTATTGTATTTTTCGTACTATAAGGCACACTAAAAGTCCTTAAATGTTCTCAAAAATCGGCAGTGCACCTGATGTATGAATTCTTATTGGACTTAATGAACTCGAACCAATTTTATGTGGTACACTGCACTCAAAGATCTGTCAAAATGTTTTACTATGACTTTGGTTAGTGACGAAGCAGCTACGCTTGATGGATTGTCGGAGCGTTCCCAGCTGACACAGGCACGTTGTATTAACGTTGGTCCTTGGTTGGATATGGACTGCAACATCAGACAACGTTACATAATTAATTATGTAGTGCAAGTTCCATTTACCTGACTGTTTTGTTTCGCTTCATATACGTTTTATCATGTGCCTTATAACCCGGTGCGCCTCATGTATAAAAATCGACCCGCTCATTTATATTGTGCCGAACACAAAATACGGTAAATTGGCAGTATGACTGAAATATTCCAAAGTGAATCGATAGAGCCATGTGACATGTGGATCATGTAATTCTATTAAGAAAGGAAAAAAGTTCACATTATGCTGAACATTGTTCCAAAACGGTGCTGAAAGTGGAGACTAATGGAAAACCAAGACAAAACACAAGTGGTGCATTTTAGGCCAAAATCAAGTGTGAGAAGTTGAGTTGTTGTTAATCTTGAGACAGTAATGTTGGACCAACAGTAGCCGTAGTAGCTGTAGGGGAGGGAAGGAATTTGTGAACCTGTTAATCTTGCAAAAAATGTTATTCTGACCTGAGAGCTTCCAGCTCACAGTGTGGACTCTTCAGTCCAGCAGACAGACGCTTCACTCCTGAATCCTGCAGGTTGTTGTTACTCAGGTCCAGATCTCTCAGACTAGAGGACTGGGAGCTGAGGACTGAGGACAGAGCTTCACAGCTTCTCTCTGAGAGGTGACAGCAGCTCAGTCTGAAGAGGAATCACAAGAGTAAAAAAAAACAAAACGTATATATTATAATTTAAGTAAAAGTATGTCTATAAATTATTAATGCAAAACCATTAAACTAACCTGAGTCCTTCCAGTCTGCACTGTGGACTCTCCAGTCCAGCAGACAGCAGCTTCACTCCTGAATCCTGCAGGTTGTTGTTACTCAGGTCCAGATCTCTCAGACTAGAGGACTGGGAGCTGAGGACTGAGGACAGAGCTTCACAGCTTCTGTCTGAGAGGTTACAGCCACTCAGTCTGAGGAGGAATCAGAAAAACAAGATAAGTGATTAAAGAATCATGCTTGTGAGTCTCAATTAAAAAAAGATCCAGTTGATCTAGATGGATTTATTTGCACATACAGAACTTTGTTGGAGGCTTTGACCACTGGCAGCAGCCTCAGAAGAGCCTCCTCTGAAGCAGAGTATTTCTTCAGGTCAAACACGTCCAGATCTTTTTCTGATGACAGTAAGATGAAGACC
Organism: Echeneis naucrates; assembly: GCF_900963305.1. Taxonomy (NCBI): domain Eukaryota; kingdom Metazoa; phylum Chordata; class Actinopteri; order Carangiformes; family Echeneidae; genus Echeneis; species Echeneis naucrates. The sequence goes on along the minus strand of NC_042512.1, from coordinate 5,226,389 downwards.
AGAGCTGACCATTGAGCAGGAGACAGTTTATCTGTGGAGAGACGTCCTGATCTCAGGGACTGTTGGATCTCCTCCACCAGAGAACCATCATTCAGTTCATTCAGACAGTGAAACAGGTTGATACTTTTCTCTGGAGACAGATTCTCACTGATCTTTGTCTTGATGTACTGGACTGTTTTCTGATTGGTCTCTGAGCTACTTCCTGTCTGTGTCACCAGGCCTCGTAGGAGAGTTTGGTTGGTCTGCAGTGAAAGACCCAGAAGGAACCGGAGGAACAAGTCCAGGTGTCCATGTGGACTCTGTAAGGCCTCATCCACAGAACTCTGGTAGAGACGTGTTCTTTTAGATCCTGTCCTTAATAATTTAAACCTTCGAGTTGTTGTTTGTTCTTCTGCCATCAGATTGACTCCAGAGTTGATGAAGGTCAGATGGACATGAAGAGCAGCCAGAAACTCCTGAACACTCAGATGGACGAAGCAGAAGACCTTGTCCTGGTACAGCCCTGTCTCCTCTTTGAAGATCTGTGTGAACACTCCTGAGTAAACTGATGCTGCTCTGATATCGATGCCACACTCTGTCAGGTCTGATTCATAGAAGATCAGGTTTCCTTTCTGCAGCTGCTCAAAAGCCACTTTTCCCAGAGACTCAATCATCTTCCTGGTCTCTGGACTCCAGTGAGGATCTGACTCAGCTCCTCCATCGTACTTGACCTTCTTCAGTTTGCACTGAACCACCAGGAAGTGGATGTACATCTCAGTCAGGGTCTTGGGCAGCTCTCCTCCCTCTCTGGTCTTCAACACCTCCTCCAGAACTGTAGCAGTGATCCAGCAGAAGACTGGGATGTGGCACATGATGTGGAGGCTTCGTGAGGTCTTGATGTGGGAGATGATCCTGCTGGCCTGCTCCTCATGTCTGAACCTCTTCCTGAAGTACTCCTCCTTCTGGGGGTCATTGAACCCTCTGACCTCTGTCACCATGTCAACACACTGAGGAGGGATCTGATTGGCTGCTGCAGGTCGTGTGGTTATCCAGAGGCGAGCAGAGGGAAGCAGTTTCCCCCTGATGAGGTTTGTCAGCAGCACGTCCACTGAGGTGGACTCTGTAGGATCAGTCAGGACCTCAGTGTTGTGGAAGTCCAGAGGAAGTCGACACTCATCCAGACCGTCAAAGATGAACACAACCTGGAAGTGATCAAAGCTGCACATTCCTGCTTCTTTGGTTTCAGTGAAGAAGAGATGAACAAGTTCCACCAAGCTGAACTTCTTCTCTTTCAGCACATTCAGCTCTCTGAAGGTGAAGGGGAATGTGAACTCTATGTCCTGGTTGGCTTTGTCTTCAGCCCAGTCCAGAGTGAACTTCTGTGTTAAGACGGTTTTCCCAATGCCAGCCACTCCCTTTGTCATCACTGTTCTGATTGGTTGGTCTCTTCCAGGTGGGGGTTTAAAGATGTCTTCTTGTCTGATGCTTGTTTCTGCTCTGTCCTGTTTCCTGGATGCTGTTTCAATCTGTCTGACCTCATGTTCCTCATTGACCTCTCCAGTCCCTCCCTCTGTGATGTAGAGCTCTGTGTAGATCTGATTCAGAAGGGTTGGGTTTCCTGCTTTAGAGAGCCCCTCAAACACACACTGGAACTTCTTCTTCAGGCCAGATTTGAGTTTACTTCGAAAAACTTGAGCATGACTTTCTGAATAAACAAAAAACAAATTAGATTTAAAAAACTACAAGGTTGATGTTTACTTAGGGAATAAGGAATAAGAGTATGATCATATTTCTCTCTGTCTCCTCAGACTTTAGTAAATATCTAATTGATCCATCATGTTAAATCCTCTTACTGCTCTGCAGACAGTCAGCCAGCTCCTCCTGCTTCATCCTCCTCAGGAAGTTCACTGCGATCTTCAGAAATGCCTCTCTGCTCCTCCTCTGCTCTTCATCCACCTCATCATCCTCATTCTTGATGAATTGTGGGTAATCTGGACTCAGACTCCTTTTGATTTTCTTCAGCTCGTTCTTCACAAAACAGACGATGTTCTCCTCCAGCAGCTGGAACACAATAACATCCTGTGTAAAGTTCACTCTCAGTATAAACTGATGGATCAAAGCATCAGATCATCAGTCAGCAGAGTTCAACTTTAGCTGCTGCTGTATCATCTGCTGCCACGTCTCTTTCCAGAGCTACACAGAAAGATTCAGACCTGCTGACTTAACTGGTGTAACTTACTAAGTTTGACTTTAGATTCTGACAACACAGAGATCCTGATCATCACATGAAGACCAAACTGATACAGCCCTTCAACACATCAACTTAGGAAGTGAAAATTCAGGGTATTAACTGTGACTGTGGCTGAAGATGGATAAGACCAGTTCACTGATGAATTATTCCATCTTTAAACCCTGTAGAGACAGAGTCCATGGAGGTCCAGGACTGAATCTGATTAACTTTGGTCTTTGTTATTAAGTCACAGCTGAAATTATCTGGAAAACAACTAAATAAACTTTTCTTTAGGATTCACTGTAGATGAAGAAGAAGGAGCAGAAATGTTTTGTAAAAGTCTCCAACAGACCATATTCATACAGAACATATCTGTTGAGGCTGATGGATTATTGCTCTGTGGTGAACTACAACTCCCAGTCCTCTCCCACTCTCTCCCACCCCAAACCTGTTCAATCCCAATTCAACTCCTGTCTGTCACAGAGTAAAGCTCTACTGGTCTAAAGAGTGCAGCTTCAAACTCAAGTCTTTGTTGGTGTCTGTTGTAGTCACTGGATGAACATTTACACACCATAAATATGGAGTCCAGGTCTGTGTGGTGATGTTTGTCAGACTGAACTCTGAGGAGAAAAGACACAAACACACAGTTTGTTCCAGGAGTTTTCTATCAACACCAGAGAAACTGATAGACAAGCTTTGATACCTTTAATGAGTCAAACAACAACAAATGATCAGCTTTTACCTTTTTTCTTTGATATAGTCATCCATAGACCGATCACTCTTCACGGACACACAGCTGGATACAGCAGACTGTTGTCCATCCTTAAACATAATAGGACGATTCATAGACCGATCACTCTTCATGGACACACAGCTCAGTTCAGGAGAATCTGGTCTTGACTTCTGGTTGCTTGAACTAGAAATAGAGCAGACAGTAAAATAATCAACAAACAAACAAACAGAATAAACTCAAGAATGGTTTTCCTTTGTATAGCTAAGACTCACACAGAATATTTTATTGTTTAAATTCTTATATTAAGTTTACTTGTCACTTTGACAGTTTGAATGTTTCTGAAAGTTACGCCAATAAAGATTATGATTATTATGAATAACAACAACAACAATAACAATAATAATTTATTATTATTATTATTATTATTATTATTATTATATTTTCATATTCTGGTTGAGCCCCCTGTGGAAAAAAAAGACAAAAAACTGAAGCAGTAAAGGTTCTGCAGTAAAAAACGTAAGTGACAGTGAGAGTGAATAATGATGGAGCAGTGATCTGAGTGCTGAGCTCTGACAGATGGACAGTTAGAGATCCTCATCTCACCTCTGAGCTTTGGTCTGACTCTCATGTTCCCCACACAGAGTGGTTTTAGAGGGAGGGGCTCCCTCCTCTCTGTCCTCACACTGATTCATAGCTGATCCTCCACCTTCACACAAACAACAAAAAGATTCATTAACACAGGATTTATATCACAGGACACAATCAGCATTACTTTCACTAATACGTCATTAACTTCAGCCTTTAACTCCCAACAACAAACTATTACAGAATCTGACTGAAACCAGAGAGAAAATCCAGAAACAGCATTCAAGAGTGTTGACTGTTCATCCCAACATTCAATTGAAATCATTACAAGCCTAATCAAACATCAGTTACATGGAAACCAGAGATCAGGGGAGGTGGTTCTCCCATCTGATGTTGAGGATGCACCTTAAACATTTGTTTCTTTGTTTGACACATTATTTAAATACTGTGCCTCCACAACTAACTAATCAGTCTTATCTGTCAATAATCAGGAAATTTCAGAGAAATGTATCTCAGATCTGATGGTGCTTCTTCTCTCTGTCCACTAGATGGTGGTATCTGACTGTAGGATGTGTTGATGGAGCTGCGATTTAATTCATGGCACCTTATTGATCAGACTACGTGATAACTTGAATATTTCTGTTTTGCTTCAAATAATCCAACAATAAAATCAACGAGTGCTGCTTTAAACTTCCATGGCTTCACTGTATCTGGAAATACTCAGAGTGGACCATTAACAGTAAGAGTTAAATTCTCTTAGAGATGTTCATCCAAAGAATCAGACATGTTTGTTCTGTCACACCTCAACAGAAACACTGCATACCAGTTCAAAGTTAATAAGTTAAGATTCATTTGTTGATCATCTTTCCAAAAATAAAACTGGTTTAAGTCTGGTGATTTAAAATTTAAATTCTTGACTTTACTCGGTGAATCTTACTTTATATTAGAACAAGAACAAAATGAATAAACAGATAAGGGTGGTATTAATACTCAGGGGCCGCCTTCACTTTACTGTCTGACCCAGTGCACTGGAACAGCAGTCAAACTTGTAACTTCCCACCCATAAACTCGTACCTAACCGGTGTACTACGACTTCTGACTTGTGACGTCAGATCGTTTCCGAAACAATATGGCAGTTCCAGGGATGCGGTGGTACTGTGTGAGACACACATACTTTAGAACAATGTAAAAGTACTACAATCTCTTGTATGTCCAAAATGGTGCAGACCAAAAGTAGCGAGCGCAAGCTAGCGATAGCTAACATTTAAAAAAAAAAAAAAAAAAAAAAAAAAAAAAAAAACACACAGCATGGAAGAATCAGGCATACAATGTTTCATTCATTTTGTATTGTCAATCACTGTGTTTCAAAATAACATAAATACAAGCTTCTGTTAATTTACGCGCAGTTTACCCTCCTCCGTGTCACTCAAATGACCAAGTTGCAGACACCTTTGGTATTCGAAGTGATTTCGATATAAATTTTAACAGTGTCCATCATGTTGGCTTGTTTACATTCCAGAATTATTTGCGCTCAAGCAGAAGCTGTAACTTGCGTGGAACGCTTTGGAGGTCCAAACTCTGAGATTTCAACTGTGAAATTTCCAAGTTGTCTGGAACGCAGCATTATTTTACAACCAGTGCAGTTACAGTTGGGCATTTGTTTAACTTTTCAGACTTCGGACAGTCTGATCAAAAATCATAGTCTTTAGATATTTACAGATCTGTCTGATGTGATTCTCTCATGTCTCATTAACATGGAAGAACTACCTACCAAAGCAAACCATCTTTATCTGTGACAGCAGCTCTACATTTGGTATCAAAGTATAATCCCAAATGTGTTACATTTATCACAAAAGTTGTATTTGTTTTCGAATCCAGAACAACTGTATTGACACAAAAAAAATAAAAATAAAAAATAAAAAAAAATGTCTTGGTAAAATAAATTGGAAATAGATTAAATACAACATCTGTTTTACAATACAAACCCTGATACTTCTGAGAAATCACACTTTCTGGGAAGACAAGTCTGTGCTATTCGTGATAATTAATGTTGATCTTTTAAAAAGAACAAAGACAACGCCTCAGTCATTATCTGAGCTGTCAGACCAGTTCTGTCATTAAACTGTCAAAAGTTGGCACAACCTGTGGTTGTAAAGTATGAGGAAAAAGGCAGAAAAAAATTAATCGATAAAAGTCAATTCACAAGATCAGTGCTCTGTTGATTCATTAATGGGCATAAAATACAACTTACCCTCAAATCATTGTCCTTTAACTCCAGAAGAAACTATTATTATTTTTACATATCTGAAAGCAGCCAATCAGCATCCAGAAAAGTTCTCCTGTCCAGTCAAGCAGTGTAAGAACTCAATGTGATCACAGTGATCCTGTTCACACATTTACAGATTCTCACCTGCTGAACTCACTTCAGGGAGACTTTCTGACACTTTCCAGCTTCATGTGAAGAGAAGAAGCTGCTTGTTCTCCCTCATCAGTCCTGGTGTCTGTTTGAGCTGAGGAAAAGTTACACCCTCATAACTTCAGAGTCCAAAGTATGAAACATTAAAACCGCTCCAACCTGTTTTTGGTTTGTTGTTGTACTGCTGCTGTTAGTCAGCGAGGTGTTACGGGTCACTAAAATAGGACCCCGATGGAGAAACAGATCCGGTAAAACCGAGTCCAACAGAAATAGTCCGGTAGGGATACAAAAGTCCAACAAAAAGAGGAAACACAGACTGAGCTCGACTTTATGAAAAACTAACAAAGTAACAACAGAGAGAGAAAACAAAAGGCGAGACTGAACAAACAGGGAACCAAGAGAGAGGCTGACTGAGAGACACCGGAGAACCTGAACGGAGAAAGAAAAGACACGATAATAATAATAATAATAATAATAATAATAATAAACACAAATAAAAACAGTGAACGAGAGACGCGGTACCAATCAGAACAGACAGGATACTCCGGCACTGAGGAGAAGTCCGAGGAGGGAATCTATGTGGGCTGATTGGCGGGAAATGCAGGACAGGTGTGCCTCATTAGGAGAGAGGACACGCCCACAGGGGGGAGGGGCCGGGGGACACGTGACTTTAGCAACAAGGAAGCAGCTGACATACACAACCTTTATCATTCAGCCTGTTTCAGTCCACAGCTGTACTCTGCTGTTTTTGTTGGTTTACCTCTTCCACAAAACTTCAGGCTGCTCCAAAGGGAGACATGAAGACTGTGCAGTTAACTGATTGGTCAGAGAGACTGCTGTGTCTTTTTAATGGAACTTCTGTAGAGGAAGTTAGATGAGGATACAGTCAGATGTTAATCTATCAAACACAAATCACCCGAGTACAAGCTCGCTGTTCATTTGTAAAAAAAGTTTCCTTTTAAACATCCAGTGCCTGCATTTTAAAGCATTAATCTCAAAGTCAGGTCACCCTTCGAGAAAGGAATACTTCAAAATACAAAACAATTTTTTGGTGGGGGTTATGTTTTCACTTTGTAAAAAAATAGTCGTCTAATTTTTAACAGTACAGCAAACAGCCAGAATTTAACTCTAGCTAATCAATAAACAGATAATACAATTTGATTGAAACTGTAATTGTAACTGAGAGATGTATCAATGAAGAATGAGGAATCAAAAAGAGAAGATTGTCATGTTTAACATGGATGTGTGTTAATCATCATGTGTTGATTCAAACAGCCTTACATGCCTCTGAAAAAAGGGAGAGTGGCTAAAATAAGATTTATTCCAGAGCTTTGCACTTCTGTGCTGCTTGTACGTTCTCCCTGTAAAAAAAATGAGGACATTGAACATTTCCAAAACGCCCGTCCTTGATATGAGAGCACAGTGTACATCATGTACCGGCCTGCCCGGTGTGTGGCTGGTTCAGCCCGTGTTGTGCGGGGTGCTCCTGACAGGTCTGGGCTTGTTCGGTCGTTCAGGCCTCGTTGGCGCAGTAGGCAGCGCGTCAGTCTCATAATCTGAAGGTCGTGAGTTGGAGCCTCACACGGGGCACTTCTTTAGTTAATAATGAGGAGTTAGGAGAACCTCAGTTCCTTCAACACTCTCTGGTTTACGTGACTTATATGACATAGACAAGTATAAAGAATCTCATAACAGGTGTTATCTCACTCTTCCAGTTTAAAGGCACAACAGTTTGTGTTTTGATAAGCTGTTAACTCGCAGAGTGCGGCTGCATTACTCTCGTCCAGACAGGGACTTCCAACATTTACCCAGGTTTTCTCCGAAACCGCAAAACTCCGACATTTCAAACTTCAGGATCTGTTAGAAAACAAAATCACCTATTATATCATTACAGATGTAACACAGGAAATGATAATCACAATGTTTGAATCGAAAAATTGTCCGCTCTGACAAATTATCCGGCAATAATTTAGTGGAAATGTGACGTAGTCACCAGATTTTTCTCTGTTCTGGGGAGTATTGCTTACTGAAAGTGGTGACGTCATTTAGTGCGTTTACATTCATCCGATTCTGAGTGTTACAATTGTCCCGTGTTACTTTACTAACGCTGCCATGTTTGAGTTGAAATAAGTTCAGTGACTCTTTAAAATCATCGCGGTACCGATGATAATCCCGTTAGCCGGTCTATGGAGTTTTCTATTGCATGTAAGCATTAAGCTAATGTTGGGTTAAAGTTGGGTAAAATGCTATTTTAAATATTTAATTTGTGGTTTTATTCTGTGGGAGATAAAGTTACTCTTTCATTTTATTATTCTCTCTTCGGTCGAAAAAAGCCGAGTCCAGTCGAGGAGAGCCGAATCTTCAGAGAATCCGTGCAGACAGGGGGGTTATTTTGATGGACACACCATGAGGCCAATCACATGAGAGGACAAACTGATGTTTTCACAATAATATTCAGCTGCTAAATTGACATAGATATGAAGTTTTACAGGTGACCAAGAAGAGACGTTTTCTTTGCTCTACAACGTAACTTTGTGAAAATAACATGTCTGTGGTTGTTTTCTGATCCCTCCTTCGTTTCTTCATGTCTTCTGTTTGTGTCTCTCTCTCGGAGTGATGTTGTTACTGAAGCCGACTCTGACCCCTCACTGAGCGGGTCGGTGCGGAGAAACACTCCGTTACCTCCGACAGCTGAGCGGTATCGCTTCTCGGCCTTTTGGCTAAGATCAAGTGTAGTATCTGTTCTTATCAGTTTAATATCTGATACGTCCCCTACCCGGGGACCATATATTAAATAGATTTTTGGAACAGGGAGATGGAATAGGGGCTTGCTCCGTCCACTCCACGCATCGACCTGGTATTGCAGTATCTCCAGGAACGGTGCACTCCCTCTGTGTGTTCAATACAAGTCCTGTTCAGCTCAACATCACCTTAAACACATGATGTTGTCTTCATGTGTGTAACGCTGAGTGTACAGAGTGTTCATGTTCAGTTTATGGTTTTAGAATCAGTGATGCATTCATGTAGAAACATCAGTTTAATGTTGCAGCTGATTTCATCAGGTTATATTCTGCTGATCAGACTGAATCAATAAAGTTTTGTTTCAACACGTCATCGTTTAAATGTTGGTTGTATTTTGCATTTGTCAGCTGAATCCACAGAGTGACTGAAATGATGAAGTAAATCCAGGAAAGGAAAAACATTTGGCTCTGAATCTCAATGTAGATTTGAACAAAGAGCTCCAGCTGAAGAAAACAATGCTGTCTGTTTCCAGATGATGAAGAACTCAGTTCTCAGTTGATGCTCAGTTATCTCCATCTAGTGGACAGATGGTAGAAGTTGATTCCTGAAAAGAGGAAGTGACTTTTCCTCAGATCAAACTGTTGAAGGAGAACGAGCAGCTTCTTCCTCACTGACTCACTCAACCTCTGTCTCCTGGGTTTGGATTTAGGTCTGGGTCTGGGTCTGGGTCTAAGACCAGGTGGGCCTGCTCAGAGTCTGTGTGTTGGATGTGAGCTGCTGAAATCTCTGAAAACCATGAGTAACTGCAGTGAAATACAAATATGCACTGAAAACGTGCATAGCAGCTTCTGTCAGAAGTTGTTAGTTGTGTTGTGTTAGTTGTAACCAATGAACCATGACACAATTGATCATCATCTGTTTTGCTTCATCTGCTTTTTAGTGTCCAGGACACAGAGGAAGAGGATGTCTCCAGATGCACATTTGTTCTTGATGTTTTCACTCACTGTTTAATAAAAAAAAACCAATTTAATTCATCCAAGTGTGATCTTTTGTTGCTCTGTAATATCTTCGATTCACATTTTCTGTATGGATTAGTCTTAAAATTATAATGGTTGTGTGGTCAGCTCCTGCCTCATCAGAAGAAGTGGGATGGACACTAAATGCTGAATGGACTGTTGCTACTCTGCTTTCTCCATCACTATCAGACCACGAGTAAGTCAATAGGAATTAAAGCAAAATCAAGGAAATCCAATAATATATAACATATATATATCATATATGGATAACATATATCCAATAATAATCCAATAATCTGAAAGGATGGTGGTTCAAGCCCACCCAGGGATGTTCTTTGTTTAAACCCCGATGTGGACAGGATCTCTGCCTGTCTTGTGGAAGACTGGGATTTCAATTCCTGAATATTAGAAACTCAGTGCTGCTTGCAGTATAAAACACAGCTGCTCTACATGAACAGTGATACAACAGTGGTCACCTCCTGTCTGTAGGCAGACTCATCACCGTGCTGGATGAGGCCGATGAAAATAAAGACCTCCTTCGAGCCAGAGTTGAACCAGCGACCTAAGGATTTCAGCTGTAAGCCTCTACAGTCCTCCGCTCTACCAACTGAGCTATCGAAGGGAGCTGTTCAACCTCTCCTCTTCTTGTCTCCTTTGACTAATGTTTACAGATTTGGGTTCGGGAAAACATGGAGAATGTCATTTATCACAGTATGATCAAAAAAGTGGCTCAGCTCTAACCAGCTGATGTTGAGGACAATTCTGACTGGATAGATAATTTTAGGTGGAATAGCAGGCTGCAACTTAGACAGACTAAAGCAACCACCGACGAGGATGGGATTCGAACCCACGCGTGCAGAGCACAATGGATTAGCAGTCCATCGCCTTAACCACTCTGCCACGTCGTCATGTTTAATTGCTTCAAAGGCAGATATTTATTAATTCTAGCTGAAATAGCAGGCTGCAACAGGAAAAGTTCTGCATGTCTCTGTCTCTTGATGGGCTAATTTTTCAACAAATTTTTCGGCTCATTTGCTAGCTTTCGTTGTCAGAATGGCCGAGCGGTCTAAGGCGCTGCGTTCAGGTCGCAGTCTCCCCTGGAGGTGTGGGTTCAAATCCCACTTCTGACAGAAAGTGCTTTTCTTTCACCTCTACTGCAGCAAGGTGTGTTTGTGATGTCACAAAGGTTCTAACGACATCAAAGAGATCAAAGACTCCTCCCACTTTTTTGTCATGACCTCCACAGTAGAGTTCACTCTGTTAATGAAGCTCAAAAGACAATCATGGTCCTGCCAGATACCTTTGAGTTCTGCCGACAGAAGCGACAACAAAACTGGAACTATTTGGACGGAACCTGGTTTGTCTGTATTACTTCCAAGGTAGGTTTGGAGGTCTACCAGGTCCAGTTCTCTCCAGATGTCCCCAAACACACGCTTCCCCTCCAGGTTTGTCATCTCCGACGTGGGGCTCAAACCCACAACCCTGAGCTTAAGAGTCTCATGCTCTACCGACTGAGCTGAGCAATTTTCAAATATAACCAACCATAGATCGCGAACAGCTAGCTGTTTCTAAAAGTTTGTTAGCAGAGGATTGTTTTGATTCATCAACCTCTAGGTTATGGGCCCATAACCACGCTACACACCTCTGCTGCAAACCACCCCAGATAGGACTTGAACCCAATAGTGACTTGTGGGTTCAAGTCCCATTTGGGGTGGTTGCACGCTGCAACAACATGTCTCTTTGGGTTAATCAGTCAGCGTGTTCACTGAAGCAGCTGTTCACTGAAAGGATGGTGGTTCAAGCCCACCCAGGGAAGTGCGTTGTCTTATCCACTGGAACTTTAGTCGACACATGGAAGATTTGATTTGGAGAAGGTGTGTGTCCGGGTTCCCAGGGATGTTCTGTGGGAATATAGAACCATCCCATCACTATACACCAAGATACAAAGAAGCTGGACTTGAGAGTTTGTGAGGTTGGACGCTACACGCTGATTGTTTGTGTGTCCAGGACGTTTCAAGGACATCTTTCTGCCATCCTCTGCTCCAAACATTTCGATGCAACTTTCAGGGGTCAGAAACATGTGGCATTATTGCAGGCAAGCTGGGATTGACATGTGGTAGTGTGGCCGAGCGGTCCAAGGCGCTGGATTTAGGCTCCAGTCTCTTCAGAGGTGTGAGTTCGAATCCCACCACTGCCAAGCTTTGCACTCTACAGTGTAATCTTGAAGTGTTTAAATCTAAAGCTCTTATGAATATAGTGTTCCACCAGTGGCTACCATCACTTTGAGTTACTGAAGTGGGGACTGATATCTGAGCTAAAGATACAAATAAAATAATCTAAATTGCTCTTGTTCTTTCTGTAGCTAAAAGCGTGAAGGAGTTGAAACCCAGCAAAACATATCAAATGATAAAAATAAAGATTTGAAGAAGGAATGAAAATCAAAGTGATGAACTGTGGATGGCAGCCTGCTGTTGATCTGACTGAACAGTGATGCAGAAACCTTTACCTTGTTGTTTCTCTGACTAGACATTGCGATAAACCCAATGAAGACATAGTGGAACAGGCAATCAATGCAAGAGTGTTGTGGACTTGGCCAAGTTTTCCCTCAGATGGCACATGAGCACAGTCTCGACGCTCGGGTGACTTACTTTCCAAAACTACTAAGATGGTGCATGATGCTGAAGTACTTCTTCAAGAAGACGATATTTACTCTTCAGCGTGGCATTGTTACGATTGTAATGACACCATTTTCCAACATAACCAACCATGGATCAGCTAGCTGTTGCTAATAGGCTCTTAGCACACCATGGCTTGGGGGAGGGGCAGTGCCTTATCCATAAGGCCACTGATAAATTGCTCCAAGCTTGGAGCTCCAGCTTGGAGCAATTTATCCTGTGTAGTCATCCTACCAAATTACCAAAGTGAACACAAGTGTACATGTGATGACAAAACAGCAGCCATTGAAGTCCACTTAAAGGCAAACTCCTAATGTTTTGGCCTCTTTTTTTAACTCACGTCAAAACATCATAATGAAGTTACGTCAAATACATATAGAGCAGGTCTAGACCAAACTCTTATTAAAATTATTTTGAGAGCCGTGAAGGGGAGGGGTTCCAGGTCAGTATCTGGAGGATTTTGCAGATGATGTGCTCCTTTCGGCACCATCAGCCTGAGAACGACAGCACTCATATGATCGGTTCACAGCTGAGTGTGAAGCAGCAGTGGAGCAGTGGAAGAGTGCTGGGCCCAAAACCCACCTCTGCTGAGGCAGTGATGCAAATAACAAACTGCATTCTACATTGATCAACTTGCTGATCACTGCCACTACACTGCATGATAACACTGTGAGAGATGTGCATTTGAAGCCTTCACTGTGGGACTTTGGAGAAGTGGATGGTGAACAGAACATCCAGCATCAGTGGGCTCAGCCAGCCGAAATAGCTCAGTTGGGAGCGCGTTATACTGAAAATCTAAAGGTCCCTGGTTCAATCTCGGGTTTTGGCATCAGAGGTGGTACCTGAGTGAGGTGCAAGCTCAGGTTTCTTTGACCTACATTTCCAATATTCTCCCTCCTCTTTCAACCACACCATGAAATATTGTGAGGTTGGATGCGTCACACTGACTGGTTGTGTGTCCAAAAGGCTCTCAAACACATCTTTCTTCCATTTTCTCCTCCAAACATTTGTACACAGTTTTGAGATTTCCCATAATGTCATATGTGTGTCATTTTTGCAGTGAAGTATTTAATTAAATGTAAAACTGTTATAAACGGAGTGTTGCGTCAGTGGCCACCATCACTTCAAGTAACCCAAATGGGAAAGATCCTTATTGACAGCATTGTTGCGCTTTGCTACATCTGAGCTAAAGATACAAATAAAATAATCTAAACCGGCTTTTATTTTGAAATGATTTTTGGCGATTTTTTTGGAGGATGTTTTGCTTTTTAAGCCGCCCGGCTAGCTCAGTCGGTAGGGCATGAGACTCTTAATCTCAGGGTCGTGGGTTCGAGCCCCACGTTGGGCGATAAGCAGTTTTTTTTAGACCCAAAGTTACATTTCCAATGTTCTGCCTCGTCTTTCAACCACAACCACATGAAATATTGTGAGGTTGAATGCTGCACGCTGACTGGTTGTGTGTCCAAATGGCTTCAAAGACATCTTTCTGCCATTCACCCCTCCAAACCTTTGGACGCAGCTTTGAGCTTTCTCACAGGTGTCATTATTTCAGTGAAGATGTATGTATGGATGTATTCCCCCTGAATCCTGCGATTCACAGCTTCCACCAAATGGAGCCAAATTCATTTGTCGGAAGAGCTGCTGCCTTTGATACGTCACCTGATGATGTCACCTGATGATGTCACAGTACTCACAGAATGAAACTCTTCCTTTGAAGCTGCTTCAAAGAATTTCCAAAATCACGTGATTCAGATATAAACACAAAGGCTGCCCCACTGTCACCATTCAGAACAGCTGAGAAGATTATTGATCATTCATTAATGATCAGCTGAGAACCAAACAGAGTATCTGAAGCACAGGAGAGAGTTCTGCTCTCCAACACTCTGATCCACTCCACTGGAGCCCATGACATGTCCCTCCTGACAATGTGCTTCATTATCAACAATGGAGATGCCAGAGATTGAACCCAGGGCCTCATACATGCAAAGCATGCGCTCTACCACTGAGCTACGTGGGATGTGGTAGCTTTAGCAGTTTTAGCAGCTTTAGCTAACCAGACAGCTTCTGAGCTCCTGCAACAGCTAAAACACCAATTTCCCTTCTCCACAGCACAGCATGAGCCACAAAGTTACTGTTGCTTCACTTTACAAGATACTACAAATAACACAACCAGCCAACCTCACACAGCTCCATATCAGCTGAGGACAGTGCTGTGGACTTGAGCCGGTAACAGGCTGCATGATTTCACATCCAATGCTGTTAGCTGGTTAAAGATTTGTAAAAATAAGCCAAACCGTGGTGCTAATAACGCCAAGGTCATGGGTTCAATCCCCATACTGGCCCAAGCAGCATCTCTGAACTTGGTGTTGTTGTTGTTATACTTCAATGCAGCCTGAAGTCTTTTTCCAACCAGTGGAACTGCCCCCTGGTGGTCATTAGAAGTGCAGCCTAACTTATCAGATACAACAATAACACAAAGTTACAATGATCAGAGCAAAGACTGCAGATAGATCATTGCCTTTGTAACAGTTTAGTGATTAGTTTCCAGCTGGCATTGTGCAGCATGCAGGGGATGTAGCTCAGTGGTAGAGTGCATGCTTTGCCTGTATGAGGCCCTGCGTTCAATCCCCGTCATCTTCAGCGTTGATAATGAAGCACATGAAGTACTTATCTTGTGCAACACCCTGATCTCTCAACTATCCACTCAGCTTGGACCAATTTATCCTGTGTAGTCATCCTACCAAATTACCAAAGTGAACACAAGTGTACATGTGATAACAAAACAGCAGCCATTGAAGTCCACTTAAAAGCAAACTCCTAACGTTTTGGCCTCTTTTTTTAAACTCACGTCAAAACATCATTATGAAGTTACATCAAGTACATATAGAGCAGGTCTAGACCAAACTCTTATTAAAATTATTTTGACTTTTATTTTGAGAGCAGGAAGAAGGATATCCAATCATCTCATCTGCCACACCATGCAGGGAATGTAGCTCAGTGCTAGAATGTGTGCTTTCCATGTATGAGTCCTTTGGTGCAATCCCCAGCATTGCTAAACAAGCACAGGAAGTACTTATTTGTACTAATATGACATGGGTGTCATTCCCATTCTGAAGTGTCCAAGGTGCTGGATTAAGGCTCCACTCTCTTCGGAGGCATGGGTTTGAATCCCACCACTGCCAGTTGCCTCCATTCCTCTGGATCCTGCATACAACATCAGTTGAGTGTGACGACTGAGTTCTCAGTTTAACACATGATGGATTCTAGGTCTCCCACATGAATACCTTTTATACCATGCACGCTGAAATGAGAGATAAAAAGCTTGTAGGAAATGCCAAAGGTGCCACAGTTTCTACTAACAGTTGATTGAGGAATCAGAGGAATTGAAAACTGAATCACATCAGTGGAGGTGCGGTGATTTTCTGTTTGCAGAAACAGGCCCTGTGAGCAGCTAAGCCACAGAACATCTTTATGACATTCTACAGCTACGATCAAAAGGCTTGTTGGGGAAATCCTTTTCCTGTTTCACTCAAGTCCACAGCACTCTGCTCAGTTTTTTAGCTTTCAGCTGATCAGTAGCTGTGGATGGACCTGGTATCTGCTATATGGAGCTTTGCTTGGTTTGCATAGCTGCCTTCCAAGCAGTTGACCCGGGTTTGATTCCCGGCCATTGCAGTTCAACTGTGTGTCTACAATTTAACTTTGTGTTTTTCATGTTTGTTTTCCTTCCAGAAATCCTGAAATCCTGTAGATCTCAGGCCAATAGTGCCAAAGTCCTCCAGCTACAGACCTGTAACCCGTCCTCACCACAGCTGTACATCTGTTACACCCTGTAGTTGTCTCGGGGAAAGGGAAGCTTATTGTCATATAGTGATGGGATGGCTCCATACTCCAGAACATCCCTGTGAACCCAGTCATACACCTTCTCCAGATCAAATCTTGGGGTTCCACATGTCCACTATAATTCCAGTGGATAAGACAAAGCACGTCCCTGGGTGAGCTCAAACCACCATTCTTTCAGTGAACAGCCAAAATAAGCTGACCAATCACCCCACAGAGACATGATGTTGCAGCCTGCTGTTCCAACTACACACAGCAACAAGTGAACTAAACACAGCAGGTCTCTGGTGGGCTTCACAGCCTTTCAGTGAACAGCTGATCACATTGATAATTGTGTCACAGAGTGGAGCCGCCCCCTGGTGGTCATTAGATAGACTGCAGGTGGAAGTCTCAGTACTTTTTAACCTGCTAATACACTTTTATAGAAAGTTTATGGTCCTTAACTTATCAGATACAACAATAACACAAAGTTACAATGATCAGTCCAGGGACATTTCTGTGCGTCTTTGTGCGCTTTTTCCGAGCGTGAAAAGCAGTTAATCACCAAATTTCCTTTTGCTGAACAAAGCTGTAATAAAGGAAGTGATGAGCAGGAACTCCACTGAGAGTGAAGCACTGCAGGATGTCTTGTAGCCAACAACAGAAGTGCCACTGCACCACTCTGCTGCTCAACTCTCAGTATTACAGATATGACAGACAACATTCTCCGTGTTTTCCTGTTAATCAGTGCTGCTGATAAACTCATGTCTCATGATGGGACATCCAGTGTGTATAAACAGCAGAGGATGGTTTCGAGCCATCGACCTCTGTGTTATGGGCCCAGCACGCTTCCGCTGCGCCACTCTGCTCACTTTCTGTCAAAGCGGCTGTGGTGGTTAACAAGTACTGAGATTTCCACCTGCAGTGTATCAAATGACCACGAGGTGGCAGAGTGGTTAAGGTGATGGACTGCTAATCCATTGTGCTCTGCATGCGTGGGTTTGAATCCCATCCTCATCGGTGTTCAGCTGGCTTTAGTCTGTCTGAGCTGTACCCTGCTGTTGAGCTGATTGAAATGTGGTGATTGCCTTTTTTTAACAGGAGACAAACTTTGTTAAGAGTCATGATGGTCACTACACTACAGAAACTGCATGCACTCATTCATTTGAAGCGACCGTGAGAGTGTGACGTATCCATCTGTGTCGTGTGGGGCATCAATGAAAGGCAGGAAATGCCTTTGATCTCCAGTGACGTCACACAGTCTCGTTGTGGAGTTATTAGTTGTTGATTCTGCAAAAATGGTCCAGTGCAGTGAAATGGTCCATAGAAGTCTAATATCACCGAAACATGTTAACCAGACAGTGTTCAAGGATTTGAGCTTTAAACCACTAAATTCTCATTATTAACTAAAGCTGTGTCTGTTATATCTATAACAAAAAAAGACCAATTCACTTGTGGAGCTGCTGGTAAAACAGGGACAGTCTGAGATTGCTTGGACATCCTGACTGCACAAAAGAGAGACATTTCAGGATGCCTGATCCAACAAACATCTGGCTCCTGGCCCAGTTTGGTTCTTTCTTCTGTCAGCAGAACTCAAAGGTATCTGGCAGGACCATGATTGTCTTTGGAGCTTCATTAACAGAGTGAACTCTACTGTGGATGTCATGAGAAAAAGTGGGAGGAGCCTTTGATCTCTTTGATGTCATTAGAACCTTTGTGACAGACCTTTGTGTTTTCTTCCTCTACGATACAGACACTGTGAGCTTTCTCACAGGTGACACAGGTGTGCTGTATTCAGGCTCCAGTCTCTTGGCGTGGGTTCAAATCCCACCACTGCCAGGTCATCTCTCTCTCTGCCATTATTTAATATATTATATTTATAATATACATTATATTATAATATATATATATATATATATGATATTTACAATATATGCATAGAAATACCAGAACGAAAGACAAAGAATTAATCAGTGTCTCTGATTGGAGTGACTCAATAGATTCTGTAATTGAAGTCATCTAACGTCTAAGAAGACATCAATTCCATGACTTGTTGTGTTTGGTAGTTAACACAGCACCAAGAAATAACACTATTAAATTCAAAACTCAAGTGAACGTTGAGGTTGCGTAGTTAATTGCGACTTTCACTTTGTGGTGGCAGTTATGGCTCCCACCAAACCTGCTGTTGCCTTTGTCAGTCAGCACTGCCTCAACAAGGAGCACTTAGTGAATTCAACAGCCAAGTCAGTGCTCAGGTAAGCTCAGCTCAGCTCAGAACCAAACAGTGTATCTGAAGCTAATTATCAGCTGAAAACTAAAGGAAACAGTCAAAGCTCCATACACAACAATAGTCCTGCCTCTGTTTACCAAAAGGCATAGGCCATATTTGCACGTCAGTTTCACATTTGGAGTGGTAGGGTGACAACTGAAAGCTCTGGATAAGTATTACTTAGATACGTTTTCAAGTTTCAGTGGGAAAGCAAACATCTCTCAAGGAGTTAACCTTGAGTCTAGCGCCTTAGACCACCGACCATCCTGACATGTTTGTCCAGCTGCCAGTCTCTGGTGAGGAAACAGAAACCAATGTAGAGGAAAGGGGCAGTGCAACTGTGCTCACATTAGCATGTAGTGTGAGGATGAAGTAAACTGTAAATCTCACTTTGAGCAACGTAGAACATTGTTTATTATTTGAATATGACTGCACTGCAATCAGCTTCTCAGCTGCTCTGATTGGTGACAGTGGGGCAGCCTTTGTGTTTACATCTGAATCACATGTGATTTTGGAAATTCTTCAAAGCAGCTTCAAAGGAGGAGTTTCATTCTGTGAGTATTGTGACATCATCAGGCGATGTATCAAAGGCAGCAGCTCTTCAGACACACAAATGACACACAACTGTGAGGAGCACAAGTGTTGACCTCTCGCACCCTACACATTCAAACCCCAGCAGTGCTGTGGTTCATACTTTATAGTTTGTTTTCAGTCAGACCTACTGATCTGCAGTGATGGGCTGTGTGTGTTTATGGGGGGTGTAGCTCAGTGGTAGAGCATTTGACTGCAGATGAAGAGGTCCCCAGTTCAAATCTGGGTGCCCCCTACCAAACACTGCATGTTTTCATGTGGGGGTGGGGTTGAAATTACAAAGGGGAAAAGCAGAGGGAGGCTTGTCACAGTGAATTACTGTGATGAGTAATTATTCTCTCAAATAAGAATCTGTTTAAACCAAATCAAATAAACATTTGGATGCAACTTTCTGTCGGCTGTCATTAGTCTTACTAAAGTTTTCCATGCAGTTAATCACCAAAACTAGTTTGTTTCTACAACATCTGACCTGAGCAACAAGGCGCTTTGACCAACTAAGCCACAGCACCACTCTGATGTACAGGGATGTATCTTGGATCTGAAAATACCCCGTGGCTGTTACGTGGCTGACCATCATGACTCTTACCAAAGTTTCTTTAGCATATAATAAACTGTCACATTAATGTCCTGAATGAATGAGTCTTTGATCTCTTTGAATGACATCAAAGAGATCAAAGACTCCATTAAATGTATATAAAGAATACATTTTGATGACAATTGGAAATGTCTGTTTATTGTTTATCACTCGTTAGGATCCCTGTTAGCTGTCACTGAGGCAGCAGCTACTCTTCTGCTACAAGGACTATGATGAGGCAGTGGCCATTGATAATGCTGCCTGTCCTGCTGAATTTAGGTCACCTGCACTTATGTCAACAGTCAGAGCTCCAGACACAATAACAGTACTGAAGAAAAATACTTTAAACATGAGCTCTGTGTCACATTCATGCAGCTTGTGTAGAAACAGTTCATTCCATCAGAATGAACCTTCACCTGTCACAGTATGTAAGAAGCCATCCAGGGGATGTAGCTCAGTGGTAGAGCACATGCTTTGCATGTATGAGGCCCAGGGTTCAATCCCCGGCATTTCCAGCATTTATAATATAATGCTGTATGAAATGTTCAACTGCTCCTGCTTAGTCACTCAAACAAATTACTGAGAATGCACATACATATGTATGAGATCAAAGACTCTGCCCATCTCTTGTCATGACCTCCACCATGGAGTGCACAATGTTAATGAAGCTCCAAAGACAATCATGCTCTTGTCTTGTTCACACTTGAAATACATATAACACTCTGTATTTTTTGTCAATTTTTTTCAAAGTTTTTTTGCAGTTCTAGCAGCCAGCTCCGTCGG
This sequence comes from Echeneis naucrates, assembly GCF_900963305.1. Classification (NCBI taxonomy): domain Eukaryota; kingdom Metazoa; phylum Chordata; class Actinopteri; order Carangiformes; family Echeneidae; genus Echeneis; species Echeneis naucrates. The sequence goes on along the minus strand of NC_042512.1, from coordinate 5,205,977 downwards.
AAGAGCATGAGACTCTTAATCTCTGGGTCGTGGGTTCGAGCCCCACGTTGGGTGATTAGCAGTTTCTTCAGACCCAAAGTTACCCAGCAGAACACTGCCTCTGCCAACTTGCCTTCTTCCACCCTGACTGGTCTGCAGCTCAGCTAACTGCAGTGGACTGTGTTCAGTCAGTTTGAACCAACATGAAACATGTCAACTTTTCAATAGATCAAAGGAGGCAGAGTGGGTACTAAAACTATTGACAGCTAGTGCAGCTTCAGTATGGCATCCATCGACCTCAGTCAACTCAGAGTTCAGGGAGAGACTCAAAGTTCGTTGAAACTCCTACCTGGAATACCCCCCAGCTGCATGATGACATATTTATGTTCTGGGGTCAATCACCTGTATTTTTCAGTAAAAACATTTTCCCTGACTCGAATCGAACCCAGGCCGCGGCGCTGAGAGCACCGAATCCTAGCCACTAGACCATCAGGGAGTGTGAGAACACTAAAGGTTGTAATGTATGATCAATGCTCTGTGTGAGATTTTTGATGACTGAAAAGTTCTCCCCCTCAGAATATGCAGAGCAGAACGTGCAGAGCACAATGGATTAGCAGTCCATCGCCTTCACCACTCGGCCACCTCGTCATGAACCCAAAGGTACATGTGATGACAAAAAAACAGCCATTGGGAAGAAGCATCACTTCCATGACTTGTGTTTGGTAGTAAACACAGCACCAAGAAATAACACTATTAAATTCAAAACTCAAACTCAAAAGTAAACGTTGAGGTTGCGTAATTAATTGCGACTTTCACTTTGTGGTGGCAGTTATGGCTCCCACCAAACCTGCTGTTGCCTTTGTCAGTCAGCACTGCCTCAACAAGTACCACTTAGTGAATTCAACAGCCAAGTCAGCACTCAGGTAAGCTGAAGTCTTGTGGAGAATGTGGGCATCGATCCCACTACCTCTCACATGCTAAGCTAGCGCTCTACCATTTGAGCTAATTCCCCTGTACTGGCATGCCAGACCCTTTAAAAAGGCTCCTTTAACAACCTCTGAGTTCACCATCAACAGGTTTCAAAGATATTTAGAAATCATTCACAATGTCCTTAAAGGCAGATATTTAGGATAATTCTAGCTGGAATAGCAGGCTGCAACAGGAAAAGTTCTGCATTTCTCTGTGGCGCAATCAGTCAGCGTGTTCGGCTGTAGCTCAGTGGTAGACGTTCACCAAAACAAAAGGCCACTCAAGGCAGAACCACTGCTCAGTCTCAAGACCAGGCCGTGCTCAGACCACATCTTCAGCAAACATGACGAGGTGACAAACATGTGGGAGACCTAGAATCCATGATGTGTTACACCAATAGACTGTAACTGCACGCTAGTGGTCAATTAGAATAATGAACGTGGGTAGAAGATAATATAATACATAATTAAAAAAACAAAACTCTGTCTTCTGCTCTATAAGACATTACTGGGACAAGATTCCATCGCCTTTGAAATGATTCAGTTGCCTTTGAAGTGACTGCGATGTCATTGGCTCCCCATAATTCCATGTAAATACCAACTGGCAGACAGAGTCACATCACAGTACATGCACAGGAGAACTACAGCGAAACACACTGACAAACACAAACATCATGCCAAAGAGGATGAAGATCCCACAAGTTCACAACAAGTGAACTAAACATAGACATCCTGTCTCGACAAAGTTGTTTTGGTCAGCTTTTGACCGCCCACACTTTTAAAAGACCAAAATAAAAAAAATAAATAAAAAAAGATGATGTTCAGTTGTGTAATGGTTCATTGGTTACAACTAACATTTTGTAGGTCAGTATCATACCATGGTTGGCTGTGCAACGTTTGGGTGCTCCAATCAGTCCGAGAAGGGTTTCCACATGTATGGATTCCCCAAGAACCATGAGGGCTGGAAAAGGTGGTGTGTGTGTGTGTGTGTGTGTGTGTGTATACAGATACAAATGCAAATAAGTATATGCACCACAAAGGGCCTCTGATGTAATATAGACATTGTCAATTAAAACGAGGTTGTGATTTAATCATTTTACTCCTGGAGATACTTTCACAGCTAGCAAAGACAAACTAGCAGACAATTGGTCACCTGCCAAAATAAAAATATATATAATCACACTGTGCACGTGCAAATAAAGATCAGTATATGCATCACGGTACCACTTTGGGTTCGTTTAGAGAACATGGGGGGTGATGGCAGGGGAATTAGCTCAAATGGTAGAGTGCTCGCTTAGCGTGTGAGAGGTAGTGGGATCGATGCCCACATTCTCCACAAGACCTTAGTTCTTTGTTGGAGGGTGGACTTTGGAGGCTTTTGGTAAACAGAAGCAGGACTCTTGTTGTGTATGGAGCTTTGACTGTTTCACAATATATCGATGGTGGGTTGGTGGACCGGTGGACACTTTCATGTCAGTAAATCCACCGTGTTTTACCATACATCCATACATGTGGACCATACATCCATACATGTGGAAACCCTTCTCAGTCCGAGAAGGGTTTCCACATGTATGGATTCCCCAAGAACCATGAGGGCTGGCAAAGGAGGTGTATGTGTTTGTGTGTGTGTGTGTGCGTGTGCGTGTGTATACAGATACAAATGCAAATAAAGATAAGTATATGCATCACAAAGGGCCTCTGATATAATATAGAAATTGTCAATTAAAACAAGGTATTGATTTAATAATTTTACTCCTGGAGATACTTTCACAGCTGCCAAAGACGTGAGAACAAACTAGCAGACAATTGGTCACCTGCCAAAATAAAAATATATGTAATCACACTGTGCACGTGCAAATAAAGATCAGTATATGCATCACGGTACCACTTTGGGTTCGTTTAGAGAACATGTGCTGACTGCTGGGGAATTAGCTCAAATGGTAGAGCGCTCGCTTAGCATGTGAGAGGTAGTGGGATTGATGCCCACTGCAGCAGCTCAGAGCCTCTGTGGTTAGATTAAGGTCCAAAGAAGATGTAGATCAGTGCTACATCTTCATTAAAAAAACTCACCACTCAAAGCAGAAACACTGCTCAGGCTAAAGACCAGACTGTGTTCAGACCACATCTTCAGGTAAACTTTAACAGGAGGAGGTGGCGTGGGTTCGCGTGGGTTCAAATCCCATCCTTGTTGGTACATATTTGCCCATCAAAGTGAGTCCACAATACACAAAGACTGCCTGATTAGATCACACATAGGCTCAAAATTTGCATTTCTTCACACGTGTAGCGTGGACAAATACAGGTTGTTTCCATTTTCCAAGGATGGCGTAGGAACATTTCTACATGTTGATGTCTGTTATATCTATAACATCAGGTGGTTCTGACCACACCAGACGACCAGTCTGTCCACCTGTTGTCTGTAGGCAGACTCATCACTGTGCTGGATGAGGCTGATGGAAAAAATGGTCTCTTTCGAGCCAGATTTGAACCAGCAACCTAAGGATTTCAATGACAAACCACTACAGTCCTCCACTCTACCAATTGAGCTATCTAAGGGACAACCCTCACCGAATTGGTGCTGTGACTTATGTACTGTAACCTACAGACACAGGTCGATGAAGAGTCCTACATGAGTGAGTGAAGTCCAAGTGAAGCTGCTGCTGGCTATCAGGAGGTATTTAGAAGTAAAATGTCCCCTTAAAACAGTAGTAAATAGTAAAAATTTTGCATGGTGATCCACACAGAGGAAGGCAGAGAGCATCCTAAAATACTCTGACCGTCCACTACATACCATCCTAGTGGATCAGAGATCAATAATCAGCCATTGGTGGTTTTTCTGCTGCTCTTATTTCATTTCTTGTGGTTGTCCTGCAGAGTTGGTTGTCTGACTGTTCTCTGTGTTACTGATACAGTTAAAAAGCTTTGTGAGCTCTTGACGTGTTTCGTGGCTTCTTTGGTCACATTTGCTCCCTTTGTGTCTGACAGAGATCCTGAACCTTCCCATTGCTGGATGTACTCCTGTGATGAGAACCTGTCAGTGCTCAGGTTAAGGTAACATTTGTGACAAAAATTCAAACGTTCACAACCCCCACTCCCCAAACATTGATAAAACTTACTGATCTGAACTCACCAACACGACCCCAACTAATAGCACTTACTGCTCTCACAGCACAAGTCTGTGCTTCAGTTGGGGAAATGTTGATGACAAGTTCATGAATTTAGCTGATCTCACAAAATTACTAAAACTAGATGTCGAACTAAAACTACTAAAACTGATTGTAACTTTTGTCCAAATTCCAGCCAGGACAACCCCAAAGAGAAGCACTTATGGATAAGAATTCATCAGTGTCTCTGATTGGAGTGATCCGAGTTAGATCTGAAGAAAACATGGTTCCAAGAATTAATGCTGTTTTTGTAAGTTAACACTGAAGGGGAAAAAGAGAGCAAAGAGAATAGAAGTCACATTCAGCATTTTTTACTGCACATATGATCTCCTCCAAAGAGTCTTTGCAGCCACTTCCTTGTTGTGTCGCAGTTCCAATGGACTCCCATTCAGGCTTTTACCCATCTTACATCTTCTACTTTGTTCAGGCAGTTTCAATGGTCTTGGTAATGGAATGTAATAAAGATCACATTTAGTCAATCAGGAACAATCCTCTTAAATTCATGAGGACCGTTAGCATGACACAGCACCAATAAACAGCATTTACTGCTTTATGTCCATACGTCTGTGTTTCAGTTCAGGAAATGTTGATGACAACGTTTGTTTTATATTCCAACCAAGACTTAGTCTCTAGATAAACATATCTGCATTTGTGTTGTGAGTCATGGCTCCCACCAAACCTGCTGTCTTTGTCAGTCAGCACTGCCCCAACAAGTAGCACTTACTGAATTCAACAGTCAAGTCAGTGCTCAAGTTAAGGTGACTTTCAAACTAATTCAGATGTTCTTAACCCCCACACCCCAAAAACTGATAAAACTCGTGATTGACTTCTGAAATCACCAACACTACCCCAACAAATAGCACTTACTGCTCTCAGAACACAAGTCTGTGCTTCAGTTGGGGAAATGCTGATGACAAATTCACTCACTCAGCTGATCTGAAGAAATCTATAAAAACTGGTTTTAATACCATCCAGGACAACCACATAGAAAAGCATTTATACAAAAGGAAGTTGTCTGTGTAATTGAAATGGTCAGTATTGTATTCTAAGAAGATGTTGTTGTCTTTGTCAGTCAGCACTGCCCCAACAAGTAGCACTTACTGAATTCAACAGTCGAGTCAGTGCTCATGTTAAGGTAACATTTGTGACTTTTAAATTACTTCCTTAACCCTCACCCCACATCACTGGTAATTCCTGCTGTCCTGGTGATTGAAGAAAAGAAGGAATGGCATTCCTCATCTTTTTTGTCCAATTTCCAACCAGGACAACCCCAAAGAGAAGCACTTATGCACAAAGACTTCATCAGTGTCTCTGATTGGAGTGATCTGAGTTAGATCTGAAGAAAACATGGCTCCAAGACTTACTGTTGTTTTTGCCATTTAACAATGAAAGTGGAAAAAGAGAGCAAAGAGAATAGAAACATTCATGCAGAAAATAGTCACCAATGTCTCTCATTGAATTGGCTAAGTCACATTAAGCTTTAATTCTGACCTAACTCTGGTGATTAGTGATTAGGGTAGTGTTGTTTCAATTGATCAGGAGAAATCTGTTCAAAATGGGAATCTTCATCAATTTGTTGAAATTCTAACCAGGACAACCCCAAAGAGAAGCACTTGTGCACAAATAATTCATCAGTGTTTCTGATTGAGGTGATCTGAGTTAGATTCTAAGAACAGTCTAATTGGAAATGGGTAAAGGAAGGAAAACTTCTGAAATCACCAACATTACCCCAACAAATAGCACTTACTGCTCTCAGAACACAAGTCTGTGCTTCAGTTGGGGAAATACAAAGGGGAAAGACAAAGTTGGGAATTTAACTGATCACAATGAATCAATTTAGCAATGTTTTGTCAAATTCCATCCAGGACAACCCCAAAGAGAAGCACTTATGCACAAAGACTTCATCAGTGTCTCTGATTGGAGTGATCCGAGTTAGATCTGAAGAAAACATGGCTCCAAGAATTAATGCTGTTTTTGTGAATTAACGCTGAAAGGGGAAAAAGAGAGCAAAGAGAATAGAAGTCACATTAACCTCTAATTTTTACCTCACATGATCTCCTCCAAAGAGTCTTTGCAGCCACTTCCTTGTTGTGTCAGTTCCAATGGACTCCCTTTCAGGCTTTTGCCCATCTTATACCTGAATGAAACCACTCCCACAGCTCCCTGTCTACTTAGTTTGGGCGGTTTCAATGGTCTTGGTAATGGTTTGTAATGAAGAACACATTTAGTCCATCAGGAACAGACAACGATCCTCTTAAATTCATGAGGACCGTTAGCATATGGTGAGAGGACTGTTAACTGCAGTGATTAGTGTTGCTGCAGCTGATCTGAACAAATCTTTTCAAAATGGCCATCTTTGTTGTTGTTTTTATTTCAACCAAAACTTCTTTTCTACCAAATGGTTGCATAAACTCTCTGTCCTGATTAATGCTTGGATGGAATGAACAACTTTTGAAATCACCAACTCTGCCCCAACTAATAGCACTTACTGCTCTGAAAACACAAGTCTGTGCTTCATTTGGGGAAATGTTGATGAGAAATGTATGCTTTTAACTGATCTCAAGAAACATTTCAACCAGAGCAAGCTCAAATAATTAGTTAGAATTAGAATGCTTTTATTGTCATCATACACGATGTATAACAAACTTTAAAGACAACTCTGTTCTGCAAAATGCATTTATAAAATAAGAAAGACATAGTAAAAAAAGTTTGAATAAATTTACAAAAGGAGCCAGTAAGAATATATGTACAGTTGAGAATTAGCATGGCTGCAAAGAACGGTGGAAATAAATATAATGTCCACTAAGAGAAGCACTGATCCACATGTCACCACCAGTTAAAGTAACATTTGGGACTTCAAAAAAATTTAGAGGTCACAAACTTTTCCCCCAAGAAGTAGCTATTACTGAATCCAACAGTCAAGGTAAGAAGAAAGAAAGGACACATTGACAGAACCACCGTGCTTCATACCAGGACACAGCAGCGTGACTCATGAATCATCATGAATCATGACTTTCAAACTACTTTCTTCACCCCCACCCACAAAAACACTGATAAAACTTGCTGTCCTTGTGATTGACTTTTGAAATCACCAACTCTGCCACAACAAATATCACTTACTGCTCTCAGAACACAGAGCTGTGCTTCACTTTGGTTAATGTTGGGGATGAATTCATGAAGTCAGCTGATTGCACAGAAGAATCTAAATCAAATCAAATCAAATCAGATTTATTTGTATAGCGCCAAATCATAACAAAGTTACATCAAGGCACTTTACATATAGAGCAGGTCTAGACCAAACTCTTTATAAATTTATTTAAAGAGACCCAACAGATCCCCCGATGAGCAAGCACTTGGCAACAGTGGCAAGGAAAAACTTCCTTTAAGAGGCAGAAACCTCGAGCAGAACCAGGCTCAGGGGGGGCGGCCATCTGCCTCGACCGGTTTGGCTGAGAGAGAGAGAGAGAGAGACAGGCAGGCAGGCATTGGAGGGGGGGGGTGTAGGCAGGAACATGTTGTTGCATGAAGTTCATGGAGTTGAGCTGTAATACAGAATTCATGAAATATGGGACCAGCAGGTGTTGCAGGAACATGGGATGGAGATGAGTCACCACCTGCAGGATGAGGACAGGGAGAGAGAGGAGAGGAACTGGGAGAGACAGAGACTTTGGCAGAACATGGTTAGTAAATGCAGTATAAATGCTTAGAACTGGGTGAAACTGTTTGGTTTTTTTTTTGTTTTTTTTTTTTTTTTTTAAGAAGGATGGTTTTTATCAGCGCATGCAAGGAGGGAGTTAGAGAGAAAGAGGGCGAGACAGCGAGAGAGAGAGAGAGAGAGAGAGAGAGAGAGAGAGAGAGAGAGAGAGAGAGAGAGAGAGAGAGAGAGAGAGAGAGAGAGAGAAGCTCAGTCCTTCCCCCAGCAGCCTAGGCCTATAGCAGCATACCAAAAGAGTAGAGGACTTTTTAACTGTACGCTCTGTCATACAGGAAAGTTTTAAGCCTGGTCTTGAAAGTTACTAAAGAGTCCGCCCCCCGGACCGATGCTGGGAGTGGGTTCCATAGAAGAGGAGCCTGATAACTGAACGATCTGCCTCCAGATTTACTCTTGGAGACTCGAGGAACCACAAGTAAACCTCCATCTAGAGAGCGGAGTGGCCTGCTAGGACAGTAAGGATGGGAAATAAATGGCAATCTTTATCTCTTTTTCTTTTTTTTTGTGGACCATCGAACAAGAACAACTCCAAAGAGAAGCATTGATGCAGAAAATAATCATCAGTGTCTCTCACTGAATCCACCAAGTCACATAAAGCCTTTGTTTCAGATTCATCTTTGTGCCACCGTTGCAATGGACTCTCTTTCAGACTTACTTATTTTATTTTACTCACCTGACTTATCTTAAACTAAAATGATGCACCCTGTCCTCCTTCAGCAGAAAGTTTCAATTCCAACCACATCTCACATCATAAGTCTTTGTTTCAGTTCAGGAAATGTTGATGACAAATTCATGAATTTAGCTGATCTCAAGAAACAAATAAAATATTTTGTCAAAATTCCAAACAGGACAACCCCAAAGAGAAACACTTTTGCAGAAATGAATCAACAGTGTCTCTCTGACTGAGGTGATCTGAGTTAGATACTAAGAAGAAATTGATTCTTTACTTCTTTATTGTTTTTGTCAGTTAACGCTGCCCCAACAAGCAGCACTTCCTGAATTCAAAACTCAAGTCAACACTCAGGTTGGATAATAAATTGAGACTTTCTGAAAACCTTCTCGAAACGTTTTTCAAGCAGTGTGTTGAATAAATGTGTTGTCCTCCTTCAGCAGGAAGTTTCTGTGGTCTTGGTAACAGTTTGAAGAACAGAATGATCAGACAACGATCCTCTTAAATTCATGAGGACCGTTAGCATATGATGAGAGGACTGTTAACTGCAGTGATTAGGGATCAGGGTTGTGTTGTTGCAGCTGATCCCAACAAATCTATTTAAAATAGCAGATCATCATAATTTTTGACTGATTTAAATTTTTTAAATTAACTGTTAGTAGAAACTGTGGCACCTTTGGCACCTTGACATTTCCTACATAGCTTTTTATCCCTCATTTCAGCATTAAGAAGCAATGCATGGTATAAAAGGTATTCATGTGGGAGACCTAGAATCCATCATGTGTTAAACTGAGAACTCAGTCGTCACACTCAACTGATGTTGTATGCAGGATCCAGAGGAGTGTAGGCAACTGGCAGTGGTGGGATTCAAACCCACGCCTCCTAAAAGGGTGGAGCCTTAATCCAGCACCTTGGACACTTCAGAATGGTAATGACACCAATGTCACATTATGAGAAACCTTGATGCTGTGTCCAAAGGTTTGGAGGACAGAATGGTAGAAAGATGTCTTTGAAGCCTTTTGGACACACAACCAGTCAGCGAGCCAGTTGAAATATCAGCATGTTAGACAAAACAAGTACTTCCTGTGCTTGTTTAGCAATGCTGGGGATTGCACCAAAGGATTCATACATGGAAAGCACACATTCTACCACTGAGCTACATCCCCTGCGTGGTGTGGCAGCTTTAGCAGCTTTAGCTAACCAGATAGCTTCTGAGCTCCTGCGATAGCGAAAACAGCGATCTGTCTGATGAAACCTTTTGGATGAGATGAGCCCGTTGATAATGCTGCCTGTCCTGCTGAATTTAGGTCACCTGCACTTTTGGCAACAGTCAGAGCTCCATACACAATAACAGTACTGATTACTGACTGTCAATACATTATGACCTTAAAGATTTTATGATCAAATATGAAGAATAACAGGGAGAGAGAGAGGGATGACCTGCAGTATCAGGTCCGGTGCCCTGGCTGGTTCAACAAGCCAAGTTGGAATCAGTAACCAGAAGCCTGAGTAGCTCAGTTGGTAGAGCATCAGACTTTTAATCTGAGGCTCCAGGGTTCAAGTCCCTGTTCAGGTGATGAAGCTTCTTCCCTTTAGTGGTTCACATTATAGACTCCACAGCAGTGATAGGTGACACCATGAAGACGTTATGCACAATGAAACCATGAGTCTTCCACAAGCCGGATCGAGCAGGATATTGACAAGTGAAGCATGCGCAGTAGTAATTTTGTGGCTCATGCTGGGTTTGGGAGAAGGAAATTTGTTGATTGACTGCTTTTCACAGGAGACAAAATTTGGTAAGTCAGCTACTTATGTTGAAATATTTTAAGCATTTTAAGAGTGGTGCTGTGGCTTAGTTGGTCAAAGCGCCTGTCTAGTAAACAGGAGATCCTGGGTTCAAATCCCAGCAGTACCTCTTTATTGAAGTTTAAGGTTGTTGACATAAACTCATGTAACATCTTCTGCATTCTTAATGTGATTTGTTCTGTGCTTTATACTTCCAATATTCAAACATCAGTAATGTGGAGTTCATGTTCAGATTTGTTTTTACAGCTGTAGTAACACTGAATCTCCAGCAGGTGGAAGTATTGCTGCGCAGATGTCATGTACACTGTGGGACACAATGTGGGACACACAATACTCACAGAGGACTTTATTGTGCTGCAGTGAGATGTATAAAAAGCTCCAGTTCTACAGTCAGAAGATGTCCAGTCTGAAGGTGGATGAGTTCTGACTGCAGAAGAAAGTTTCAGAGCTTCTTCCAATGGCTGATGATGAACACATGATTCTTGTGCTGGGCGTCCGGAGTAAAGGCAGTAACTCCAACAATTCATCCAATCAGACCAGGACTGTGACAGCAAAATGAAGAAGCGTGAAATCAGACCATACAGTGACAGCAACCAACCGTTGTTGGCAGGATTTGAACCTGCGCGGGGAAACCCCAATGGATTTCTAGTCCATCGCCTTAACCACTCGGCCACAACAACCACGCACAGCAATGCCCCCCCAACTCCAGCTTCTTCTTCTTCTTCTTCTGCTTCTTCTTCTTCTTCTTCTTCTTCCTTCTTGTTGTGAGAAAGCACAGGTTCCAACTCTTTTTCCCACAGTTCATTGAGGGAATTATACTGGAGATGACAGACCTGGAGGGGAGTGGACATCTGGAGAGAATTGGACCTGGTAGACCTCCAAACCTACCTGGGTCTGAAAAGAGACAACAAAACAAGCCTGAGATGCTGCAAATGTGACGTCTATGTTTGTAAGGTCCACTCTGACCAGAGTGTCAAATGCCACTCGTGCATGAATTCACATACACACAAACACACACACACACACACACACACACACACACACACACTTCATGTTGAGGAGTTTGGTCTCTGGTTTTCTATTTCTTTTTTTATTATTATTATTAGACAATTTTAACAGCTAAAGAGTGTTAAACAAAAATTTGGTGGTGATTGATGGTTTTTTTGTTAATTTAAGAGCAGTTAAAACAGAGCAGGAACACTAAAGTAAGGGGCGGGGGGTGAAAACGACAGGAGGGTTAAAGAGCAGATTCTCTCTGAGGGGACGGATGTTGCCACAATACACAGTGTGTGTGCCATCACATGTGGAAGATGTGTGCAGACTGAAGCCTTGGTCTGCCACCAGCTCAGAGGGGCTGCACTTCTACTGACCACCAGGGGGCTCCACTGGTTGTTTCACAAAGTCACAGTGTGTTGGAGTCTATCAGGGTTTTCAGTCATCCCGTTATAATATGTCTAAGGCAACCAGACTTGGTTCTACATTTCTGAAGACATTTGACCTCTCATCCAGGAGGCGTCATTAGACAGATTGGTGTTTTACCTGTCGCAGTATGTGTGGTCAGCCAAAGCCAACACATCGAGCAGGGGATGTAGTTCAGTGATAGAGGCCATGCTTAGCATGAATGAGCAGCAAAGACCAGCTGCTGTTTTCACACAGGTGGCTGCTACATGGTGTACATATTGTGTAGTCACTTTGATGTGCTAATTTTTCAGCTAGTTTTTTTAGAGTCAGGATGGCCGAGCGGTCTAAGGTGCTGTGTTCACATTGCAGTCTCTCCTGGAGGTGTAGTTTCAAATCCCTCTTCTGACAGAAGCTGCTTTTCTTTTCTCTACTGTTGTAAAGTGTGTTTGGGGACAAAGTTGTTTTGGTCGACTTTGATGGGCAAATTTTTCAGCAAATTTCAGGCAGTAGTTGACCACACAACCATTATAATTTTAAGACTAAGCCACACAGAAAATATATATTACATAACAACTAATTACACATGGATGAATGAAATTGTATTTTTTTTATTTAACAATAAGTGAAAACACGAAGAATGAAGTGTGCATGTGGAGACATCCTCTTCCTCTGTGTCCTGGAAACTAAAAAGCAGATCTTTGAGACCTGTTGATGGTGAACTCAGAGGTTGTTCAAGGGGCCTTTTCACAAAGCTTAGCTACAATGTGTTAAATACAACATGCTAGCATGCTAGCCCAGGGGAATTAGCTCGAATTGTAGAGCGCTCGCGTAACATGTGAGAGGTAGTGGGATCGACACACATTCTCTACAAGTCCTTAGCTCTTTGTTGGAGATACAGCAACAAGTGAACTAAACACAGCAGGTCCCTGAGTGGGCTTTGGAGGCTTTTGGTAAACAGAAGCAGGACTGTCATGGTGAATGGACTTGTGACTGTTACCTGAACATATCCTGAACTGAACCAGCTGCTGTTCTGCTGTTGTTTTAACTTTGACATGTTTTTTATTTATTTATTTTTTGTATGGATTCATATATTTTATTTTATTTTCATTTATTCTCATTTTATATGAATATTACTGTACAAAGTTGGTCTTAAATGATCAATAAGCTTCTCAGCTGTTCTGAATGGTGACAGTGGGTCAGCCTTTGTGTTTACATCTGAATCACGTGATTTTGGAAATTTTTCAAAGCAGCTTCTAGGACGAGTTTAATTCTGTGAGTATTGTGACATCATCAGGTGATGTATCAAAGGCAGCAGCTCTTCAGACTCACACATCACTTCAAACCTTTGAGGAAGTGACACACAACTGTGTGGAGCACATGTGTTGACCGAGACAGACTGCAGAGAAACTGGCAGTACTGATGCTGAGCTGCTTAAAGTGTCTGTCTTGTAAACAGGACATCCTGCATTCACTCTGCTCATCATGTCTCTGTGACACAATCGCTCAGCACGTTCGGCTGTTAACTGAAAGTATGGTGGTTCTAGCCCACCCAGGGAGGCACTTTGACTGATTCACTGATATGATAGTGATCTACAGCACTCATTGGATCGGTTCACAGCTGAGTATGAAGCAGCAGGGACGAGGATCAGCACCTCTAAATCTGAGGCCATGGTTCTCAGGAGGAAACTATCTCAGGAAAAGTAAAGGAAAAGGAAAGTATCTCAGGTCTTGTTCATGAGTGATGGAACTCTGTTGCTTATGTAGTGGTGTGATGTTGCGCTATATGATGAACATGGCAGTGAAGTGTTCACCCACACAGATGTGGTTTCAGAGACAGACCGCAGAGAAACTGGCAGCACTGATGCTGACCTGCTTAAAGTGTCTGTCTTGTAAACAGGACATCCTGCATTCAAACCCAGCAGTGCTTCACTCTGCTCATCATGTCTCTGTGGCACAATCGCTCAGTGCATTCTTCTGTTAACAGAAAGTATGGTGGTTTCTGCTGCAGGTGGGGAATGAGTCCTTGTATCAAGTGAAGGAGTTCAAGTATCTCAGGTCTTGTTCATGAGTGATGGAACTCTGTTGCTTAACCATGAAGGCCAGCAGGTGCTTTGGCCTGCTCAGAGTCTCTGTGTTGGATGTGAGCTGCTGAAATCTCTGAACACCATGACACAGATAATATCAGTCTGATGTGTCATCTGTAATCCAGATGTTGTCAGCAACAAACAGATGTTCCTGACAGAAGCTGTGCTGATTCACTTCAACCAGCATATGAGCCTCTTTCTCAGGAGCACACACAGAAAAAATAAGATTTTCTATTCCAACAATATACGTGATGTCCTCGCGTATGAATGAATGTTTCACTGATGCAGATTTTTACAGAACAATATCAACAACTAATAACTCCACAACGACTCTGTGTTACGTAACTGGAGATCAAAGGCAGGTTCTGTCTTTCATTTCATCTGCGACACAGATGCATGCACACTCTCACGTTCTCGTCAAATGGATGAGCGCATGCGCACAAAGACAGAAACGTCCCTGGACTAACGTGACCAATTCAGAATGGGTAAAATTCGGGACATGTCAGAAAAACAGCAAAACAGTGGCCGGTCACTCACACACTGTGTACATAATTTAATGCAAACTTTCATAAACCATGGTCTGAACTAGTTCATTTTAAAATTTGTAAACTGAACTATTAGCTAGTTAATGTAGAAAGGGAACTTTTCCAACACTGTCTGACTGCACTGCAACGTCTCATCACTCCTTCTCGCGGCTGCGACTTCCGCTCTTTTCATCATCGGAGGGAGCTGGCTGCAGGAGGACTCAACCATCAGATCAGTTTTTAATGTTTTATCAGGAAATAACTCCAGACTCTACTCTAGTGTGATTTTCGGGATGATTGGGGCAAGATTCTGGATTTAGGACAACTGCTTTAATTTCGAGACTGTCCCGATTTTTTTTTGGGACGTCTGGTAACTTTAGCTGTTACATGTTTAAAATGAAGGAGGGAAATTGAAATATGTCACAGTTACACTAACAACACAGGATGTAAGCACACAACAGAGAGAACACACACACACACCCACACACACACACACACACACACACACACACACACACACACACACACACACAGAGGGTCGTGTGACTTCCAGTAACCGCAGCAGCTGAAAGTAAAAGTGTTCAGAGTTCAGCCTCCATTTTGAAGCTGTCGGAGCAGAAGCAGGGAAACTGAAGGCTGAGGCCGGTGAGTGTTAACATTATTATTATTTCACTGTCAGTTTGTCCCTGTGGACTGTGGAGGGACGAAGACTCACAGTGGACTTCTGTAACACTGAGACACTGAGACATGGAGGTCAGAGTTCACTTTGACGAACAGAGAAAAACTCCAGCTGAGCTGAGAACAGACCGTAATGTCTGATAGTATCAAAGGATGAAGGATCTACCTGATACAGAAAGTTCAGAGCTGCTCTGGAATCAGATTTTACTGTAAGTCATATTCAGTTTTCCACAGAGAGCTCAGACTGTGTTTGGATCAACAACTTTTGAAAACCTATTACTTAGGAATTATTATTTACAGATTTTATTTGAAAACTGACAGTTTGATGCTCATATCTGAGACCATGATGATCATTTTCAACCAGCGACCTTCTCAGATATTTCGAAAAGACTAACTAACTGAGATGGGCTGTTGAAGAACATGGCAAAAAAAGTGATAGAATATATTTTTTTCTAATAAGAATGAATATAATTCTATCCTGAGTAAATGTCACTATACACTTTAATAATTATAACGATGATAAGGATCATTATACAAATAAACAGAAACCTGCATGATCTACATCAGTCAGATTATTATTCTGTGTGATAAGGATAGATCATCAAGTGTAGAGAGCAGCAGGGTCCCCTCTCCTCCTCCAGCAGCATCACACACTAATGTTGTGAGCAGTAATGAATTTCTACGCAGCAGATTTAGATCAGACTGCTGTTTTTTCACTCCCCCAAAAATCTGTCTCTCAGGACTAACAGTGTTCTCTTCTAAAGTTACTTTCTGCCATTAGCCTTGTTTCATTTAGGTCAGAACTTGGGCTTTCAAAAAATGTGTGTTTTCTTTTGTCAGTTTGATCAATCATTGTTTCCTCTTCAGTAAAATTGAGCTTTTACTTTTTTGCTTACTTATTCAATCATGAAATTTTTCCTGAAGAAAAATACTAAAGTAAATGCAAACCAAACAATTTAGGTGTGTTGGTTATCCCCATCTAGTGGAAAGATCGTAGAACTTCATTACATCTTGTTTGTTTCTTATAAGGAGGAAGAAAAGTTGAGTAATGAAAAAGTGAAGAATGAGCAGCTGCATGTTTTCCGAACACACAAAGCTGGAATGTGTGTAAATCAACCTGAAGTGAGTTCAGCAGGAGAGAATCTGTATATTTCTGATCAGCAGGATCACTGTGATCACATTGTGCTTGTTGATTTAGATTTTTATGTTAGTTTTGGCAGCAGTTTGATTATAATCTGAGTTTATTGATGGAGGTTCCTCAGAACTGGTCAGCTGGCTAAGAGGCCTCTGAACTCGGTTTGACTTCAGTTTCCTCGGTTCATTTGTCTTCCAATACATTTAGAAACAATAAGAAACAAAGGCAGCACTTTAATGTGACCAGTTTGTTCAGCAGAAACTGTTTGATTTCTCCACACTGTGACTGATTTAATGTAAAATGTTCCCACATTGTTTATCACCATCTAGTAGACAGATAGTAGAACTTCATCACATCATGTTTGTTTCCTGTAATGAGGAAGAAAACTGGTTCAGTAACATTAATGTCAGATCTTTCCACATTATTCCAGATCAAAGATGAGCCAACAATAATTTCTTAGGAAGATATTTTTTATTGTTTATCACTTTAATCCATGAGAACACTGATTGAAAACATGTAATATTCAAGGTCTGTGTCTCCTGAAAGCATTGATTCAGTTCTGTTGCTTTTTAATAACAAAACCAAAAGACATGGAAGTGGAGAGTTTTTTAAACTGAAGACAGTAGAGAAGAAGGTGATGATGAAAAGAGATGTCGGTTTAAGTTAACAAAATACAAAAAAAATAGGAAACACTTGCCCCTGGGCATTTATGTTTTGTCTTGTTTTTACATAATTTTCCTCTTTATTACATGTTATTGTCCTCTTTGACAATTACTGAGGTATACAAATATTGACATTGAAGTAATGAAGAAATTCAGATTTCTGATGGCTCCATCTGTTGGTCGAACTCGGGATGACATAGTTGTTGTTGTTGGCTCTGAATGATTTGTTTTCTCACTCACTCTCATTCATCTTCATCTGCTTTTATCCGTATCCGGGTTGCTGCGCTGCTGGAGCCAATCCCAGCTCACATTGGGCAAGGGGACAGGTCACCAGTCCATTGCAGGGACAACACATAAAGACAAACAGAGACAAACAACCACTCACACCTGCGGTGAATTTAACATCGCCAGTTAACCTGTACATGCATGTCTTTGGGCGATGGGAGGAAACCAGAGTACCCAGAGGAAACCACGCAGACTCTTAACTGCTTACTGATATTTTAAAATTTTATCCATGCTGAGAAATTCACATTGTTGCAGCACATTTACATCATCGTCTGCTGGGTTGAGGATCAAGACATTCACAAGAATCACACCACCATCCCAAAGAGTCCTCTGGCACTGATTTGGTTTCTAACACAGGTTAGAACAGTTTCACCTCACTAAAGCTTTTAATAATTGAACCCTGAAGTTATGAGGATGTGACTTTTCCTCAGCTCAGACACCAGGACTGATGAGGGAGAACAAGCAGCTTCTTCTCTTCACATGAAGCTGGAAAGTGTCAGAAAGTCTCCCTGAAGTGAGTTCAGCAGGTGAGAATCTGTAAAATGTCTGAACAGGATCACTGTGATCACACTGAGCTGACAACAGTAGACATGTTTATTTACCTTCCTTCCTTTCTTCCTATTTACAGACTGAATCTATCAGTATTTTATCTGGAATTTGGAGTGAATAGTTCCTTCACTTTGTTCTTGCTCTGATATAAAGTAAGATTCTTAGACTTAGTAAACTCAAGATTTTAAATCACCAGAGTTAAAACAGATTTAATTTTTTTTAAAGGTGTTTAAGTGGTCACCACAAATCTTAAGTGAAGCAGAAACTTTTATCAACTTTCTTGATAAGGCTGAATTTGATTTCCGAGCCGAGCCATGACAGAACAAACATGTCAGAACTGTACGATACTTTGGATGAACTTGGATGAGTAAATTGAACTCTGACTGTTAATGTTCCCCTCTGAGAATTTCCAGATACAGTGAATGCACTGAAGGTTTGTTTTTATTGTTGGGAATCAATTGAGGCAAATCTTTACATTGTCACAAGTTATTTGCTCAATAAGGTGACATGAATTAAATCACAGCTCCATCAACACATCCTACAGTCAGATACCACCATCTAGTGGACAGAGAGAAGAAGCACCATCAGATCTGAGATACATTTCTCTGAAACTTGCAGATCACTGACAGATCTGACTGATTTCTACGTGACATTGTGGAGGCACAGTATTTAAATAATGTGTAAAAGAAACAAATGTTTAAGGTTTATCGTTTTCATCAGATGAGAGAACCACCTCTCTTAATCTGGGGTTTCCTGACAGGACAGACTGGTTTAGTTGTAACGTTTGTTTGCCAACCTATGGTGATCACAACTATGTCAAGGTTCAATAACTCTTCAACTTGCACTGCTTAAAGTAAATGGTGATCTGAGTTTGTTTGAAATTTAGTTTTAATGCCAATGTATAACATTGAAGATTGGTATTAACATGAATCAGGAATGTTCTCTGTTTATAACACAATCTGACTGAAATCAACACAGAGAGAGAAAAATCAAACCGTCAGTAAACAATGCTGATTGTGTCCTGTGATATAAATCCTGTTGTCATGAAGCTTTTTGTTGTTTGTGTGAAGGTGGAGGCTCAGCTATGAATCAGTGTGAGGACAGAGAGGAGGGAGCCCCTCCCTCTAAAACCACTCTGTGTGGGGAACATGAGAGTCAGACCAAAGCTCAGAGGTGAGATGAGGATCTCTAACTGTCCATCTGTCAGAGCTCAGCACTCAGATCACTGCTCCATCATTATTCACTCTCACTGTCACTTACATTTTTTACTGCTTCAGTTTTTTTATCCTTGTCTCCATTGGGAGCTCAACCAGGATGTGGAGATTTGTTCATTTATATTCACCAGTCCCTCACAGGGCCAACACACAGATACAGACAGAGACAAACAATCTGCCACACTCACACTCAGACATACGGACATGGCTGTTGTGAGGTAACAGCACTAACCATAATGCTGCTGTGCTGCCTGCATGTAGAGATATATTTCTTCTTCTTCTTCTTCATCGTCTTCTTCTTATTATCATTATTGTTATTATTATTATTATTTGACTTGCACATGTCAGTAATACTCAATGCAAAATACTTCACTTTCGTGAAAGCTGGACTTGGCTGATTTATTTTAAATTGATAATTTTCTACCCATTTATTTGGTTAATACTTTTAATGTCAACTCTGTTTCTTCTAGCAACCAGAAGTCAAGACCAGATTCTCCTGAACTGAGCTGTGTGTCCATGAAGAGTGATCGGTCTATGCAACCACCTATTGACTTTAAGGATGGACAACAGTCTGCTGTATCCAGCTGTGTGTCCATGAAGAGTGATCGGTCTATGGATGACTTTATCAAAGAAAAAAGGTAAAAGCTGATCATTTGTTGTTGGACTCATTAAAGGTATCAAAGCTTGTCTATCAGTTTCTCTGCTGTTCATAGAAAACTCCTGGAACAAACTGTGTGTTTGTGTCTTTTCTCCTCAGAGTTCAGTCTGACAAACATCATCACACAGACCTGGACTCCATATTTATGGTGTGTAAATGTTCATCCAGTGACTACAACAGACACCAACAAAGACTTGAGTTTGAAGCTGCACTCTTTAGACCAGTAGAGCTTTACTCTGTGACAGACAGGAGTTGAATTGGGATTGAACAGGTTTGGGGTGGGAGAGAGTGGGAGAGGACTGGGAGTTGTAGTTCACCACAGAGCAATAATCCATCAGCCTCAACAGATATGTTCTGTATGAATATGGTCTGTTGGAGACTTTTACAAAACATTTCTGCTCCTTTTTATTCATCTACAGTGAATCCTAAAGAAAAGTCTTCCTTTGACCATCAACTTAGCTAGAAAACTTCCTAAGTTGATGTGTTGAAGGGCTGTATCAGTTTGGTCTTCATGTGATGATCTGGATCTCTGTGTTGTCAGAATCTAAAGTCAAACTTAGTAAGTTACACCAGTGAAGTTAGTTTAGTGAAGTTAGCAGGTCTGAATCTTTCTGTGTAGCTCTGGAAAGAGACGTGGCAGCAGATGATACAGCAGCAGCTAAAGTTGAACTCTGCTGACTGATGATCTGATGCTTTGATCCATCAGTTTATACTGAGAGTGAACTTTACACAGGATGTTATTGTGTTCCAGCTGCTGGAGGAGAACATCGTCTTTTTTATGAAGAACGAGCTGAAGAAAATCAAAAGGAGTCTGAGTCCAGATTACCCACAATTCATGAAGAATGAGGATGATGAGGTGGATGAAGAGCAGAGGAGGAGCAGAGAGGCATTTCTGAAGATCACAGTGAACTTCCTGAGGAGGATGAAGCAGGACGAGCTGGCTGACTGTCTGCAGAGCAGTAAGAGGATTTAACATGATGGATCAATTAGATATTTACTAAAGTCTGAGGAGACGGCGCGAAATATGATCATATTCTTATTCTTTAGGAAAAGTAAACATCAACCTAGTAATTCTTGATCTTATTTGTATTTTGCCCATTCAGAGTTTAATGTGCCAGTTTGTCGACGTAAACTCAAATCTGAGCTGAAGAAGAAGTTCCAGTGTGTGTTTGAGGGGATCTCTAAAGCAGGAAAGCCAACCCTTCTGAATCAGATCTACACAGAGCTCTACATCACAGAGGGAGGGACTGGAGAGGTCAATGAGGAACATGAGGTCAGACAGATTGAAACAGCATCCAGGAAACAGGACAGAGCAGAAACAACCATCAGA
This sequence comes from Echeneis naucrates, assembly GCF_900963305.1. Lineage (NCBI taxonomy): Eukaryota > Metazoa > Chordata > Actinopteri > Carangiformes > Echeneidae > Echeneis > Echeneis naucrates. The sequence goes on along the minus strand of NC_042512.1, from coordinate 5,185,159 downwards.
CAAGAAGACATCTTTAAACCCCCACCTGGAACCAATCAGACCAACCAACCAATCAGAACAGTGATGACAAAGGGAGTGGCTGGCATTGGGAAAACCGTCTTAACACAGAAGTTCACTCTGGACTGGGCTGAAGACAAAGCCAACCAGGACATAGAGTTCACATTCCCCTTCACCTTCAGAGAGCTGAATGTGCTGAAAGAGAAGAAGTTCAGCTTGGTGGAACTTGTTCATCTCTTCTTCACTGAAACCAAAGAAGCAGGAATGTGCAGCTTTGATCACTTCCAGGTTGTGTTCATCTTTGACGGTCTGGATGAGTGTCGACTTCCTCTGGACTTCCACAACACTGAGGTCCTGACTGATCCTACAGAGTCCACCTCAGTGGACGTGCTGCTGACAAACCTCATCAGGGGGAAACTGCTTCCCTCTGCTCGCCTCTGGATAACCACACGACCTGCAGCAGCCAATCAGATCCCTCCTCAGTGTGTTGACATGGTGACAGAGGTCAGAGGGTTCAATGACCCCCAGAAGGAGGAGTACTTCAGGAAGAGGTTCAGACATGAGGAGCAGGCCAGCAGGACCATCTCCCACATCAAGACCTCACGAAGCCTCCACATCATGTGCCACATCCCAGTCTTCTGCTGGATCACTGCTACAGTTCTGGAGGAGGTGTTGAAGACCAGAGAGGGAGGAGAGCTGCCCAAGACCCTGACTGAGATGTACATCCACTTCCTGGTGGTTCAGTCCAAACTGAAGAAGGTCAAGTACGATGGAGGAGCTGAGTCAGATCCACACTGGAGTCCAGAGACCAGGAAGATGATTGAGTCTCTGGGAAAAGTGGCTTTTGAGCAGCTGCAGAAAGGAAACCTGATCTTCTATGAATCAGACCTGACAGAGTGTGGCATCGATATCAGAGCAGCATCAGTTTACTCAGGAGTGTTCACACAGATCTTCAAAGAGGAGACAGGGCTGTACCAGGACAAGGTCTTCTGCTTCGTCCATCTGAGTGTTCAGGAGTTTCTGGCTGCTCTTCATGTCCATCTGACCTTCATCAACTCTGGAGTCAATCTGATGTCAGAAAAACAAACAAGAACTCGAAGGTTTAAATTCATAGGGACTGGATCTAAACCAACATGTCTCTACCAGAGTGCTGTGGATGAGGCCTTACAGAGTCCACATGGACACCTGGACTTGTTCCTCCGGTTCTTTCTGGGTCTTTCACTGCAGACCAACCAAACTCTCCTACGAGGCCTGGTGACACAGACAGGAAGTAGCTCAGAGACCAATCAGAAAACAGTCCAGTACATCAAGACAAAGATCAGTGAGAATCTGTCTGCAGAGAAAAGTATCAACCTGTTTCACTGTCTGAATGAACTGAATGATGGTTCTCTGGTGGAGGAGATCCAACAGTCCCTGAGATCAGGACGTCTCTCCACAGATAAACTGTCTCCTGCTCAATGGTCAGCTCTGGTCTTCATCTTACTGTCATCAGAAAAAGATCTGGACGTGTTTGACCTGAAGAAATACTCTGCTTCAAAGAAGGCTCTTCTGAGGCTGCTGCCAGTGGTCAAAGCCTCCAACAAAGTTCTGTATGTGCAAATAAATCCATCCAGATCAACTGAATCTTTTTATTTGCTCAAACCAAGAACACATTTTTGAAATAATTTTCTCTTATTTTTCTGATTCTTATTCAGGCTGAGTTTCTGTAACCTCTCAGACAGAAGCTGTGAAGCTCTGTCCTCAGTCCTCAGCTCCCAGTCCTCTAGTCTGAGACATCTGGACCTGAGTAACAACAACCTGCAGGATTCAGGAGTGAAGCTGCTGTCTGCTGGTTTGAAGAGTCCACAATGTGAGCTGGAAACTCTCAGGTCAGAATTCATGTTTGTGTGAATACTAAAACTGGATTTAGTTTTGTAGATTTTGGTTCGTAGTGGTGTCTTCTATGTTCACTGAGGATTGTTTACTTTTAGGGAGGTGGACACAACCTTTCTGCTGCTTTTGGCATCTGTCACAATTGTGATTATTCAGGAAAATATTTAAGGGGCTCAAAGGTTGAGTGGACTGCTGATATGATGCTCTGTGGATGAATGAACCTGGTTGAACACAGAGCAGAATCAATGCATCACTCTACAGTGTTTGTGTAACTGAAAAAGTAACTGTCTCTTTACTTTTATTAGTGTCTTTATAGTTCAGCTGTTGTTTCTCTGCTGTGGTTTACCTTTGTGTATTCTCTTATGGTGTTTCTTTGTTCTGCTGTTGATTCGAAGTGTTTCAATGTCTGTCGACCTGATTCTATAGTATTTATCCAGTCTGTCAGGATGCCTGGTCTCAGAGGAAGGCTGTTCTTCTCTGGCCTCAGCTCTCAGCTCCAACCCCTCCCATCTGAGAGAACTGGACCTGAGCTACAATCATCCAGGAGACTCAGGAGTGAAGCTTCTGTCTGCTGGACTGGAGGATCCAGACTGGAGACTGGACACTCTCAGGTCTGGACAGCTCTGAGGAACTCTGCTTCATGTTTGATGGTGGATCAAGTTGATCCTGACTCTGTTTCTTCCTCCAGGGTGGACCATGGTGGACCACAGAGACTGAGACCTGGTCTGAGGAAGTGTGAGTGTGTTTTCACTTTGATTCATGAAAACTCAGCTGCTCATGTTACACTAGATTTTTACATTTCTGACTGAAGTACAAAGATTAGTTTCATTCAGGATCAACACTTCATGTGTTTATTGATGTGGATCTCCATCAGCCGTCATCTTTGACTCCACAGCAGAAAAAAAGCAGAACATTGCTGACATCTTGACTCTCATGTTCAGTAACTGTTGATGTTCTAACTGGATTGTTGGCTTTTAATTTAAATGTAGTCAAACATTATTCACAGGTGATGAAATGTAAGTTTGAATGATTCACTTTCAGTAAAGTTGTTGATAAATGAACAGATGATAAACTGCAGCTGTTGTTTCTTGTTCTCTCCATCAGATGTCTGTGAACTGGAACTGGACACAAACACAATCCACAGAAACCTCAAACTGTCTGACAACAACAGGAAGGTGACACGTCTAGAAGAGGATCAGTCATATCCTGATCATCCAGACAGATTTGATATCTGTCCTCAGCTGCTGTGTAGAAATGATCTGACTGGTCGCTGTTACTGGGAGGTTGAGTGGAGTGGAGATGTTTATATCTCAGTGAGCTACAGAGGAATCAGAAGTAAAGGATACAGTGCTGACTGTTTGTTTGGATATAATGATCAGTCCTGGAGTCTGTTCTGCTCTGATGGTGGTTACTCTGTCTGTCACAACAACAGAAAAACATTCCTCTCCTCCTCCTCTGTCTCTAACAGAGTAGCAGTGTATGTGGACTGTCCTGCTGGCTCTCTGTCCTTCTACAGAGTCTCCTCTGACTCACTGATCCACCTCCACACCTTCAACACCACATTCACTGAACCTCTCTATCCTGGGTTCTTGTTCTGGTCTGGTTCTTCAGTGTCTCTGAGGAAGTTGTATTGAAGGAGACTTGAAACTAGAAACTGAGACAATTCACTGTTGGCTTCACTTCTCAGCTCTGGAGTTTCCATCAGTTCCAGATTGGAAACAGAGCTGAACTTAATCTAAGTCTAAATCTCAGTGTGTTCCTGAAACTCCTTCAGCCTGCACACTCATTACTTTTCCTTTGTGCTCTGGTTGTTTTCTGTAACTGAGAATTTTTTTCTTTAAGAGTAAAAAGGGAAGAAAACACGTGATGGCTTGACTGCTGATGATGCTGAACTTCTCTCAGCATTAGTGCTGAATATCTTCAGAGGAATTGTTGTCTGTGGCCTTCATTTCCTTCTTCCTTCCTCCTGTTGGACTGTCAGTTTATTTCAGTTCCATTGATCTGTTCATTCGCATGATGTCCCCGGGACTTCAGGCTGCAGTCTGAATGAGACAAACAAGAGTCTTTGATCTCTCTGTCATTAGAACTTTTGTAACATCACAGAATCTTTTATGTTTTTGTCTCCAGAGGTGGTACACTCCAGTGGATAAGCTATTCCAAGATTAGTCCACAGACAGACAAAAGAAAACAATGAACATAGCACAACACAACAGAGGTGCTGCAACAAGATGCCACCTTTCTTCCAAAATCACAGCCAGCTGCGGCTTGAAATCACAACCTCTGCATCACTCTGCAGGTTACTGTCTTATAAGTACCACACGCTGACCGATTTCGCAACTGGAGCCTATGAAGTGGCCCACACACAACAGAAGTACATCCAGCAATGGGAAGGTTCAGGATCTGAACCAGCTCTGGGGATCTAGTTCCCTGAAGCTTAATTCTGGTTACCCCAACATTTACTGTGAGGTCCCTTCCCCCTGAATCCTGCTATTCAAGGCTTCCAACAGATGCAACCAAAAAAGTGGGGTTATACCTGTCGCAGGTGCTCAGAAGGCATCTGGCTAGCTAAAGCTGCTAAAGCTACCACACATGTAGCTCAGTGGTAGAGCGTATGCTTTGCATGTATGAGGCCCCGGCTTCAATCTGCATCTACCTGAGCCTGTTTGACTGCAGATGTGCATTTTCATTTGGACCCCAGGAAGAGTAGCTGCTGCCTCAGTGACAACTAACAGGGATCCTAACAAGTGATAAACTATAAACAGCTGTTTCCTTGATCATTGTAACCGACAGCTGATGAAAACCTAAAAGTAGTTTGTTATTTCTACAACAAGGAACTGCTGGGATGTAAACACAGGCTGCTTTAACCAGCTAACATACATAACCTTTATCTGCATTGGCTGTGAAATCATTCAGCCTGTTTCTGGCTCAGGTCCACAGCGCTGTACTCAGCTGGTTTTGTTGGATAGTATCTGGTTTGGTTTGACCTCTTCCACAAAACTTCAGGCTGTTCCAAAGGGAGACATGGAGACTGTGCAGTTAACTGATTGGTCAGAGAGACTGCTGTGTCCTTTGAATGGAACTTCTGCAGAGGAAGCATTAATCTCAAAGTCAGGTCACCCTTCAACAAAGGAATACTTAAAAATACAACAGTTTTGGGGGTTTATGTTTTCACTTTGTAAAAAAATAATCAAGTCTCCTTTTTAAGAGTGCTGCAAACAGCCAGTATATCAATAAACAGCTAATACACTGTGCTGCGTCTGACTCAGTGATGCTGTTGAATGCTTATAGGGCCGCCCTGACGAAAGTAACACAATCAAATTGTAAACTGGAATTGCTTACATTTTTTCTTTTTTCTTTTTTTTTTTACAATTACAATTTTTCACAATTCACAATTACAAATATGAAATGCACTTAAATTATTTTATTTGCTTCAAACATGTCAAAAGTATAACCGTCAGTGTGAATCATCTTGTTTTTATATGATTACAAATTTTCAATGATTTGCACATAAACCAGAGTTAGTGTTCGGAGCCAGTCCTCTCTGTGTTGTTCTCTTCCTACTGTTGTCTGTCATGACAATACAGAATCGTTGTGTTTTGATAAGCTGTTAACTCGCAGAGTGCGGCTGCATTACTCTCGTCCAGACAGGGACTTCCAACATCTCCGTTCCGAGGAGTATTGCTTGCTGAACGTGGTGACGTCATTTGATGCGTCTACATTTATCCGATTCTGAGTGTTACATTTGTCCCGTATTACTTTGGTAACACTGCCATGTTTGAGTTCACTGACGCTTTAAAATGATCGCGGCACTGATGCTAATCCTGTTAGCCGGTCTATGGCGTTTTCCATTGTATGTTAGCATGAGACGGACATAACGGACTTTATGTTAAGATGAAATGATGGCAGTAATACTGGTTAAAATGACTTTGAATGCTATTTTGAATATGTGTGTGTTCAGTCATTTGTGCTTTTATTCTGTGGAAGAGAAAGTTCCTCTTTCATTTTATTATTCTCTCTTTCGGTTGAAAAAAGCGGAGTCCAGTCGAGGAGAGCCGAATCTTCAGAGAATCCGTGCAGACAGGGGGGTTATTTTGATGGACACACCATGAGGCCAATCACATGAGAGGACAAACTGATGTTTTCACAATAATATTCAGCTGCTAAATTGACATAGATATGACGTTTTACAGGTGACCAAGAAGAGACGTTTTCTTTGCTCTACAACGTAACTTTGTGAAAATAACATGTCTGTGGTTGTTCTCTGATCCCTCCTTCGTTTCTTCATGTCTTCTGTTTGTGTCTCTCTCTCGGAGTGATGTTGTTACTGAAGCCGACTCTGACCCCTCACTGAGCGGGTCGGTGCGGAGAAACACTCCGTTACCTCCGACAGCTGAGCGGTATCGCTTCTCGGCCTTTTGGCTAAGATCAAGTGTAGTATCTGTTCTTATCAGTTTAATATCTGATACGTCCCCTACCCGGGGACCATATATTAAATAGATTTTTGGAACAGGGAGATGGAATAGGGGCTTGCTCCGTCCACTCCACGCATCGACCTGGTATTGCAGTATCTCCAGGAACGGTGCACTCCCTCTGTGTGTTCAATACAAGTCCTGTTCAGCTCAACATCACCTTAAACACATGATGTTGTCTTCATGTGTGTAACGCTGAGTGTACAGAGTGTTCATGTTCAGTTTATGGTTTTAGAATCAGTGATGCATTCATGTAGAAACATCAGTTTAATGTTGCAGCTGATTTCATCAGGTTATATTCTGCTGACCAGACTGAATCAATAAGTCAGTGAAATAATGAAGTAATCCAGCAAATGAAAAACATTTGGCTCTGAATCTCAATGCAGATTTGAACAAAGAGCTCCAGCTGAAGAAAACAATGCTGTCTGTTTCCAGATGATGAAGAACTCAGTTCTCAGTTGATGCTCAGTTATCTCCATCTAGTGGACAGATGGTAGAAGTTGATTCCTGAAAAGAGGAAGTGACTTTTCCTCAGATCAAACTGTTGAAGGAGAACGAGCAGCTTCTTCCTCACTGACTCACTCAACTTCTGTCTCCTGGGTTTGGATTTGAGCCTCTTTCTCAGGAGCACACACAGAAAAAATAAGATTTTCTATTCCAACAATATTCGTGATGTCCTCGCGTATGAATGAATGTTTCACAAATGAGGCAGCAGCTACTCTTCCTGGGGTCCAAATGAAAATGCACATCTGCAGTCAAACAGGTTCAGGTAGACGCAGAGTCCTACATTAAGACAAACCACTTTACCATCAACCTCAACTGCATTTTTTGTAAACACTTGTTCTTATTATTAATGTTAAGACCCAGAAAGCAGCATATTTGATTGATAATCTGATCACTGATCAATAATCAGCCATTGGAAGACGCTCTGAAACTTTCTTCTGCAGTCAGAACTCATCCACCTTCAGACTGGACATCTTCAGACTGTAGAACTGGAGCTTTTTATACATCTCACTGCAGCACAATAAAGTCCTCTGTGAGTATTGTGTGTCCCACAGTGTACATGACATCTGAGCAGCAATACTTCCACCTGCTGGAGATTTATTGTTACTACAGCTGTAAAATAAATCTATCAGAACATGAACTCAGTCTGTAGAATCCAGAAGATTAATGACACACTTTGTCCTGCTGTTATGGAATCAAATCCTATTTTAGGTTTTCGATATATTAAACTAATGAGCACTGTTGGGGCTCAAACAAAAAAAGACAAAGGCAAGATTTTTCTTTTTCTTTGTGCTTGCGTATGAAAGCATGTAGTTTCATGGTGGTGGCAGGGGGCACCCAGATTTGAACTGGGGACCTCTTGATCTGCAGTCAAATGCTCTACCACTGAGCTACACCCCCCATAAACACACACAGCCCATCACTGCAGATCAGCAGGTCTGACTGAAAACATACTGTAAAGTATGAACCACAGGGGTCAGACTGAGACTTCTGAAATGTTTCATAAATAGACTGAACAGGTGAGGGCTTTGGGACGGGGCTCACTGCAGCATCTGCTGTTGAGAGCTGCAGAGTGATGTGCGCTTTCCTGTCAGTTCCTCCACAAAAGTCTCCATTAAGTCCAGGAACAGTCGCTAAATTTAATTAAAAGGACACAAAGGCCACACTGTTAACACTGATCGAAGATTATGTTACAGCTTCAGCTGGTGTCTTCACTGTGACAAGTGTCTTGTCAGGATACTTCAAGTAACACAGACATCAAACTTCACACAGCTACATGTGCTTCCATGGTGTCATCATGAGCACTCTGGACTCTAAATCTGTCATTCATAACAGTTTTAGATTTAACTAAACTCTTCATGATTGTACCGCACAGCTTGGACAACTGGCAGCGGTGGGAGTCAAACCCATGCCTCTGAAGAGACTGGAACCTAAATCCAGCACCTTGGACCGCTCGGCCACACGACCACATAACTTCACCCATTTCACTGCAATAATGCCACATGTCTCACATTCTCTAACTTCTCAAAGTTGTGACTTTGGATGAAAGATACACTGTTACATGGATCAAAGGCAGCAGCTCTTCAGACTCACACATCATTCAAACCTTCAAGGAAGTGACACACTACGTTTGTCTGTGGAGCTTCATTAACAGAGTGCACTCTATTGTGGAGGTCATGAGAAAAAAATGGGAGGAGTCTTTGATCTCTGTGATGTCATTAGAACCTTTGTGACATCACAGAATCAGCATCTCCTTTGATGGAACAGGAAAAGGTCAGACCCTGATATAATCTTGTGAACCCAAAAGCTTGCCTTTTTTCTTTGTGTATTTGTGTCAGACTTTCCTTCCTTAATTGTAGATACCTAACATTCTGCCTAATACTATACTTACGATAGTTGTTATTAGCACAACGCTCTAACTTGACGAAGATTTCATACAACCATTTTGTGGACTGAACTTCCATCAAAGGCTTGCAGAGAAACAACACGGTAAAGCAAAGCACAAAACTGTCCTGAGGATCTATCCCACATTGGTAACTCAAAGTGATGGTGGCCATTGGTGCAACTTAAAGTCTTGTGGAGAATGTGGGCATCGATGCCTCTACCTCTCACATGCTAAGTGAGCACTGTACCATTTGAGCTAATTCCCCTGTATTGGCATATTAGCATGCAAGCTAAGCTTTGGGAAAAGGCCCTTTAACAACCTCTGAGTTCACCATCAACAGGTTTCAAAGATATTTAGAAATCATTCACGATGGATATTTAGGATAATTCTAGCTGGAATAGCAGGCTGCAACAGGAAAAGTTCTGCATGTCTCTGTCTCTTGATTGAATTTTTCAGCAAATTTTTCGGCTATTGTTGCAGCTTTTGTCGTCAGAATGGCCGAGCGGTCTAAGGCGCTGCGTTCAGGTCGCAGTCTCCCCTGGAGGCGTGGGTTCAAATCCCACTTCTGACAGAGACCACTTTTCTTTCACCTCAACTGCAGCAAGGTGTGTTTGGGGACAAATTTCTTTTGGTCTACTTTTGACCGCCCAAACTTTTAAAAGACCAAAATTCCTTTGACATGTCGAAATATTGCCATTCTGTCCTTGGAAAATTGAAACAACTTGGTTTTGTCCACTCCACACGTATGAGGAAATGCAAATTTTGAGCCTCTGTGCGATCTAATCAGGCGGTCTTTGAGTATTGTGGACTCACTTTGATGGGCAAATTTTTAAGCAAATTTCAGGCAGGAGTTGATCACACAACCATTATAATTTTAAGACTAAGCCACACAGAATATATATATTACATAACAACTAATTATGCTTGGATGAATGAAATAGTATTTTATTTAACAATTCGTGAAAACACCAAGAACAAGTGTGCATGTGGAGACATCCTCTTGATGATGAAATGAAAATCAGATTTTATTCCCATTTATATTTATAACTGTAAACTACGATCTCTTAAAGGTAAATGTAAAATCAATTGAAGAGTACATCCAAACTTACACGTTGACTTGAGTAGTAAATGCTTCTCATGCTGTTTCTCCTTTGCTGCTGCAGCGGTGTTATTATATCAGAGGCCCTTTGTGGTGCATATACTTATCTTTATTAGCATTTGTACTTGTATACACACACACACCTTTAATGATGAAGAAATCAAGTTTTGAGAGGTTGCATGTGGCCAGTATGGGGCTTGAACCCATGAACTTGGCGTAAACTGAATATAACTGGCCAGTTACCAGGGTGATGGACAGGCCAACCACTGTCCATGACTTGTTCTTAGAATATGTTAAACAATGTGTGTGAGTATCTACTGTAACAGACCGACTGTAGCTGAATAGATAGAACGGTTTCATCCTCCTCCTGGTCTGTAGGCCAGTTGGGCACCATTGAGATCTACAGGATCTCAAGCTATAAGTTAAACTGCAACGGCCAGGAATCGAACCGGGGTCAACTGCTTGGAAGGCAGCTATGCTCACCACTATATCACCAATGCATGAAAAATGGCGAGCATCCACTCCGAATGGACGCGAAATGGTACCGTTTGTTTGCGCTGTAAAAATTCTTATTTGTTTTATCGATGTTAGACATTTTAATTTCTGGTGATGAAGTCACACAGCCCCCCATGTTCTCCAAATGGACCCAAAGTGCAGTTGTCACCAAATTTATCAAACAGTAATGTCAGATGTCAGTAATGTAAGATGTTCAATCTTAAATAATTACATAGCCTATCGTAGCTCTGCATGCAGTGGTCTCTGCTCTCCATGAAAAGCAGCAGTCAGCTCTGCCTGGATACAACAGTGGTCTAGGCTGCATCATGTATGTTAACACTGACATGTGTGTCACTCTTTTCCTTACTCTGGGTTCCAGGCCGCAGTGCATGCGGTGGTGTAGCCGAGCGGTCTGAGCTAAAGATACAAATAAAATAATCTAAATTGGATTTTATTTTGCAACCTAAGGATTTCAGCTGTAAGCCTCTACAGTCCTCCGCTCTACCAACTGAGCTATCGAAGGGAGCTGCTGGTGCTCAGCGGATTCAGTAACAGCTGAGTTTTCTTTAGTCCAACAACTGCTGTCCATTCCTCCCACAGGGAGCCACAGGCTTTAGTGTTTTCAGTCCTAACCCCTTTATTGTTAAAAATTCATATTCCCATTTTATGCAGATTTTTCATTCACTTTGGTTCACAAAAAATTTTGTCAGGAGTAACACAATCACAATCATTTCAAAATAAAAGCAGGTTTAGGTTATTGTATTTGTGGTGGAAGCATGCTGGGCCCATAACCCAGAGGTCTACGGATCGAAACCATCCTCTGCTATTCCAACACACTGAATGTCTCATAACTTTTTCAGCAGCACTGATCTACAGGAAAACATGGAGAATGTTGTCTGTCATGTCGATAATATTGATCGTTGTAACCTACAGCTGATGGAGGTGAAGGTTTCAAATCCAGTTCAGTCCAAATAGTTCCAGTTTTGTTGTTGCTTCTGTCAGCAGAACTCAAAGGTATCTGGCAGGACCATGTTTGTCTTTTGAGCTTCATTAACAGAGTGCACTCTACTGTGGAGGTCATGACAAAAAAGTGGGAGGAGTCTTTGATCTCTGTGATGTCATTAGTACCTTTGTGACATCACAGAATCAGCATCTCCTTTGATGGTTACTGATGGAACAGGAAAAGTCTCTGTCTCTCCCAGTTCCTCTCCTCTCTCTCCCTGTCCTCATCCTGCAGGTGGTGACTCATCTCCATCCCATGTTCCTGCAACAGCTGCTGGTCCCATATAGCATGAATTCTGTATTACAGCTCAACTCCATGAACTTCATGCAACAACATGTTCCTGCCTACACCCCCCCCCCCCTCCAATGCCTGCCTGCCTCTCTCTCTCTCTCTCTCAACCCAACCGGTCGAGGCAGATGGCCGCCCCCCCTGAGCCTGGTTCTGCTCGAGGTTTCTGCCTCTTAAAGGAAGTTTTTCCTTGCCACTGTTGCCAAGTGCTTGCTCATCGGGGGATCTGTTGGGTCTCTTTAAATAAATTTATAAAGAGTTTGGTCTAGACCTGCTCACAAGCTCCAGTGAAGCGGTAATTGAGGCATCAGAGTGTTGGAGAGCAGAACTCTTTATTGTGCTTCAGATACACTGTTTGTTTCTGAGCTGATTGTTAATGATCAATGAATGATCAATAATCTTCTCCGCTGTTCTGAATGGTGACAGTGAGGCAGCCTTTGTGTTTACATCTGAATCACATGTGAATTTGGAAATTCTTCAAAGCAGCTTCAAAGGAGGAGTTTCATTCTGTGAGTACTGTACATCATCAGGTAACATCATCAGGTGACATATCAAAGGCAGCAGCTCTTCAGACTCACATCATAATAAGTTTTGTGTCTTATTTGGCTCCATTTGGTGGAAGCTGTGAATCGCAGGATTCAGGGGGAATACATCCATACATACATCTTCACTGAAATAATGACACCTGTGAGAAAGCTCAAAGCTGTGTCCAAAGGTTTGGAGGAGTGAATGGCAGAAAGATGTCTTTGAAGCCATTTGGACACACAACCAGTCAGCGGGCAGCATTCAACCTCACAATATTTCATGTGGTTGTGGTTGAAAGACGAGGCAGAATATTGGAAATGTAACTTTGGGTCTAAAAAAAAACAAAACAAAACTGATTATTGCCCAACGTGGGGCTCGAACCCACGACCCTGAGATTAAGAGTCTCATGCTCTACCGACTGAGCTAGCCAGGCTGCTAGACACGCAAAACATCCTCTAAAAAAAAAAAAAAAAAAAAAAATAAAATAAAATAAAATTTAAAAAAAAATGCAAAAAATCATTTCAAAATAAAAGCCGTTGTCTACGTTGCTCATGTTCGGTCATAAATCCAGCCACATGAGTTCCCATAACCAGTTTCATTAAAAAAGGACTGTGATTTTGTGATGACATGCAATGGTGGTATATTGGTAAGCATAGCTGCCTTCCAAGCAGCTGACCTGGGTTCGATTCACGGCCCTTGCAGTTTACCTTTTGCCAGAGGAAGGTCAGTCCTTTCTCTACATTATTCACAGTAATGGAACTTACCTTGTCTGCATCCATCCATCTGTCTTCAACCAAAGCAACAGAGTTCCATCACTTGTGAACAAGACCTGAGATACTTCACCTCCTTGAGGAGGTTGATCCTCGTCCCTGCTGCTTCACACTAAGCTGTGAACCGATCCAATGAGCGCTATAGATCTCCTACGCTACGGACCTGTAACCCGTCCTCACCACATCTGTACATCTGTTACACCCTGGAGTTGTCTCGGGGAAAGGGAAGCAACATAAAGCCAGAGTGTTCAAGCAACCACAGCCAATACAAAAACCAAGACAGAGCGAGACAGACAGACAGAAATGACCAGAAAAAACCACCAATCAGGACGATTCATCAGCAACAGGATGATGTTCCATCGGTTAGAAAAATGTATCTTTCAGTTACACTGTGAAAAGAATGGGAAATAGTCCCATGATTCAGGAGCGTCCGAGCTGACTTACGGTGCTCTGAAGTGGAGAGAAATGAACTGATCTGTCGATACTGAGGAGACAGAACTTCACAACTCCGACAGAGAAGCTGGATGCTGCTGTTGTGCCTTTAAACTGGAAAATTGTGAGATGACAGCTGTTAAGTGATTCTTTATACTTGTCTATGCAGAGCGGTGAAATGGTCCATAGAAGTCTAATATCACCAAAACATGTTAACCAGACAGTGTTCAAGGATTTGAGGTTTAAATTCAGCCACTAACTCCTCATTATTAACTAAAGTTGTGCCCCGTGTGAAGCTCGAACTCACAACCTTCAGATTATGAGACTGACGCGCTGCCTACTGCGCCAACGAGGCCTGGAATAAACAGAGCACCCAAAGGACCCCGGGTGCGTCGGGCGCACCCTGATAATTGTTTATTCATTATTAATTTTTTTTACAATGGCTTATGGTCTACAGACGTCTCCCATGACACCATCCTCTGTTATTCTAACACACTGGATGTCTCATCATTCAGCTGGAAAATGTCAGGAGTTTTTCAACAGCAGTGACAAACAGGAAAACATGCAGAATGTCATTTATCTCTTCCTCCAGTAATGTGTACAGTTGTCACTGTGCTCAGTGACTCAGTGATGCTGTTGGATGCTTATAGGGCCGCCGTTCTTAAAGTGTGGGTCCACCCCACTCAATGTGTCTCTGTGGCGCAATCGGTCAGCGCATTTGGCTGTTAACCGAAAGGATGGTGGTTCGAGCCACCCAGAGACGTACTTTGTTTTTAAACTGATTACTGCCGCTACATGTTGATGTTACGGCAGTTGCACTGCCCCTTTCCTCTACTTTGGTTTCACCAGAACCATTAAATATGGTATAACCTGTAATACATAACTTCCCAACCACGAAGGGACTCAAACCTTCAGTCTTCTGATCCGTCAGACGCCTTGTCCATTAGGCCAGTTTAATGTCCCATTGTCAGAATCAGTCAGAATCAGTCAGCTCTACCTGGATACAACAGTGGTCAGGGCTGTATGTTTATACTGAAACACTGACAGCTCTCCTCCATCTCACTCTTACGCTATGGACCTGTAACCCCTCACTCTTCACTCACAAGTCCAACAGTGAAGGTTTCAAATCCAGTTCAGTCCAAATAGTTCCAGTTTTGTTGTTGCTTCTGTCGGCCGAAATCAAAGGTATCTGGCAGGACCATGATTGTCATTAACAGAGTGCACTCTACTGTGGAGGTCATGACTGAAAAGTGGGAGGAGTCTTTGATCTCTTTGATGTCATTCGAACCTTTGTGACATCACAGAATCAGCATCTCCTTTGATGGTTACTGATGGAACAGGAAAAGGTCAGATCCTGATATAATCTTGTGAATCCACAAGAATGCCTTTCTTTGTTTGTGTACCAACAGCCTGAGCTCTGGTTCTGACTTTGTTTTGATGAACCTCATTATTTACACACAGCACATTCAGGACATTAATGTGACAGTTTATTTTATGCTAAAGAAAATCCTTTGTTATTTGTCACAGTGGGCTTGGCTCATCATATTTTGCTGACTAACTGGTATTGGAGTTGTAAATACCTTATTTTGGCCTTCTCTTGTTGCCGTATCTCCAAAGAGCTAAAGTCTTGTGTAGAAAAAACTGACAGATCTGACAATGTTTTTGAAAGCAGATACAGTACATCCAGTACATCTGGACCGGGAATCGAACCCAGGCCGCAGCAGTGAGAGTGCCGAATCCTAGCCACTAGACCATCAGGGAGTGTCTGGACACCAATACAACCATTTTTATGGACTTAACTTCCACTAAAGGTGAGCATTTCAAATTAGAGCGGGTTTTTAACCTGACGCAGCTGTAGCTGGACAGAATAGTTTAGTTTTTACTTTTGATGAACCTCAAATAAGTTACTTATTTTGGCCTTCTCTTGTTGCCTTATCTTCAAAGAGCTAAAGTCTTGTGGAGAAAAACTGAAAAGTCTGACAATGTTTTTGAAAGCAGTATATCCAGATGACCTTTGAATTAACCTTCAACAGGTTTCAAACACATTTGGAGACATCATGATCATTCACGATGGACCTAAAGTCAGACATTTTGGATTATTCTGCCAACAGACTAACGTGACACCGACGAGAACGGGATTCGAACCCACGCATGCAGCGCACAACGGATTAGCAGTCCATCGCCTTAACCACTCAGCCACCTCGGCACGTTTGCTGACAGCTGAAGATGTGGTCTGAACACGGTCTGGTCTTTCGCCTCAATTAACTGTTAGTACAAACTGTTTGTAAATGTTAACACCTTGAAACTTCCGACATAGCTTTTTATCTCTCATTTCAGCATTAAGAAGCAATGCCTGCTATAAAAGGCATTCACGTGGAAGACCTAGAACCCGTGATGTGTTTCACTAAGAGCTCAGTCATCACACTCAACTGATGTTGTAAACAGGTTACATTCAGAGGAATAGAGGTAATTAGTAGCGATGGGATTCAAACCCACCCTTTGAAGAGACCGCAGAATGAATGCAGCACCTTGGACCGCGTGGCCAAACTACCACCTTCACAGCAGTAATTACACCCATGTCACATTATGAGAAACCTGGATGCTGTGTCCAAAGGTTTGGAGGAGAGAATGGCAGAAAGATGTCTTTGAAGCCTTTTGGACACACAACCAGTCAGCGTGAAATATCAAAGTGTTAGACAAGACTGAGTGACAAGTGACTAAGCAGGATAATGTGGAGCGGTAACTGAGGGATCAGAGTGTTGGAGAGCAGAACTCTTTCACTGTTTGGTTCTAAGCTGATCATTAATAATCAATGAATGATCAATAATCTTCTCAGCTGTTCTGAATGGTGACAGTGGGGCAGCCTTTGTGTTTACATCTGAATCACATGTGATTTTGGAAATTCTTCCAAGCAGCTTCAAAGGAAGAGTTTCATTCTGTGAGTACTGTGACATCATCAGATGACATCATCAGATGACATCATCAGGCGACGTATCAAAGGCAGCAGCTCTTCAGACTCACATCACAATAAGTTTTGTGTCTTATTTGGCTCCATTTGGTGGAAGCTGTGAACAGCAGGATTCAGGGGGAAGTGATCTCACAGTAAACATTGGAACTAAACACAGGAAGTAAGCTACAGGAAAGTAGATCCCTCGAGCTGGTTCAAACCTGAACCTTCTACTGCTGGATGTGCTCCTGTGACGTGTGTTAGCAGAAACACTCAGCGGCACAATCGGCCAGCGCGCGGTTCTTATATGACAGTAACCTGCAGAGTGATTCTTTCTTTCTTTCTCATGGACATGAACATTCTTTCCTTTTATATATAAGAACATTCTTTCCTTTTATATATAAGAACATTCTTTCCTTTTATATATAAGAACACCCTTTTTTATTAATGCGAACATTCTTCCTTTCTCATGGACATGAACATTCTTTCTTTTTTTTTATGGACATCAACATTCTTCTTTTATATACCCGAACATTCTTTCTTTTTTTATGGACATGAACATTCTTTCCTTCTTATGTACGTGAACATTCTGTCTTTTTATATACAAGAACATTCTTTTTTATGTACCCGAACATTCTTTCTTTTTTATGTACCCGAACATTCTTTCTTTTTTTATGGACATGAACATTCTTTCCTTTTTATGTATGTGAACATTCTTTCTTTTTTATGGACATGAACATTCTTTCCTTTTTATGTATGTGAACATTCTTTTTTATGGACATCAACATTCTTTCCTTTTTATGTATGTGAACATTCTTTTTTATGGACATCAACATTCTTTCCTTTTTATGTACGCGAACATTCTTTCTTTTTTTTTATTGACATGAACATTCTTTCCTTTTATGTACCCGAACATTCTTTCTTTTTATATACAAGAACATTCTTTTTTATGTACGTGAACATTCTTAGTTCCACTATAAAAGGCATTCATGTGGGAGACCTAGAATCCATGATGTGTTACACTAAGAGCTCAGTCATCATCAGCCATCACATTCACCTGATTTTGTACACAGGCTGGATCCAGAGCAGAGCTGGGCATTATGCAACGCGCACGATTGATCAGCCCATGACCCAAGTTGTGCATATTCTATTACAGGGAATGTTGTACATTACAGTGTGCCATTTATGAGTCAGTATGTTCTGTTTATTAATGTTTAAGCTTCAGTCTCCTTATGCTTAGTTAACGTTTCTTAAACAGGGACTGTATTTGTCCATTTTTTGGAGTTATATTTCAGAATGACATAAATTGTTCTTTGTTGTGACATTTTTTCTGTTAATTAAAAGAAAAGAAAAATCTTGTTTCACACCTCTGTCCTTTTCTGTTTGATCCCCAACAGTGCTCATGAGTTTAATATATAGAAAACCTAAAGTAGGATTTGATTCCATAACAGCAGGACAAAGTGTGTCATTAATCTTCTGGATTCTACAGACTGAGTTCATGTTCTGATAGATTTATTTTATAGCTGTAGTAACAATAAATCTCCAGCAGGTG
Organism: Echeneis naucrates; assembly: GCF_900963305.1. Lineage (NCBI taxonomy): Eukaryota > Metazoa > Chordata > Actinopteri > Carangiformes > Echeneidae > Echeneis > Echeneis naucrates. Next base: position 5,167,321 of record NC_042512.1, on the reverse strand, counting down.
GAAGTATTGCTGCTCAGATGTCATGTACACTGTGGGACACACAATACTCACAGAGGACTTTATTGTGCTGCAGTGAGATGTATAAAAAGCTCCAGTTCTACAGTCAGAAGATGTCCAGTCTGAAGGTGAATGAGTTCTGACTCATACCCAATCAAATATGTTGCTTTTTGGGTCTTAACATTAATTATAAGAACAAGTGTTTACAAAATATGCTGTCTGTGACATTCACATTAGAATTCCAAACAATATGTAAACTCCATGTCTGAATAGAGGTGGATGTGTGAACGTGTGTTAAAATCAGAGAGAATTTACACTCATTCAACTCAAATCCAGGAACATCCCAAACATGACTATTAGTCCTGTCTGAGAGTTTCCTCCACTGACAGCAAACATACTGTATATCCATACTGATCACTGTGATCAGGTTTGAATCATCTCTGTGAGAATCCCACATGAAGCTGTCAGTCCTGCTGGATACACACACATCCCACTGAACACATTTTACCTCACTGTCATATGAAGAAATATCACAAACCAGATGAACTTCTCAATGTGATGATCAGAGAGCCTTTAGATTTCATCATCATATGATAGAAACATCCAAACAGCTCCATCTGCTGGTTCTGCTCTGTTTTATGAATGTGTCCCAAACTGCACACACACTGAAATACACAATAAAGCTCTAACGGAGATGATCAGAATCAGAAACACTTTATTCAAAATTCTGCTGTTTGGTGTCTAATCTTCTAACAGTTCAGGAGTTGTAAAGTGAGAATGAATGATTTTCTGGATCTTTCCGTCCTACATGGTAAATAGATGAACAGTCCACCGCTGTGGTTTCTCTGATCCACTAGGATGGTATGAAGTGGACAGTCCGAGTATTTTAGGATGCTCTCAGCCTTCCTCTGTGTGGATCACTACGCAAACCAATTCCTATGTAAAAATTTTGTCAAGTTTCAGTCCAAAAGTAGAGAACAGGACGTTGACTTGCTGTAAAATGTCTCCTGTTGATTCACGGTCACACAGCTGATCAGCTGACTTCCGGTCCTCTGAGGTGGAGAGAAATTAACTGATCTGTAGATACTGAGGAGACAGAACTTCACAACTCTGACAGAGAAGCTGGATGCTCCTGTTGTGCCTTTAAACTGGAAAAGTGAGTTAACACCTGTTATGTGATTCTTTATACTTGTCTATGTCATAGAAGTCATGTAAACCAGAGAGTGTTAAAGGAACTGAGGTTCTACTAACTGCTCATTATTAACTAAAAAAGTGCCCCGTGGGAGGCTCCAACTCACGACCTTCAGATTATGAGACTGACGCGCTGCCTACTGCGCCAACGAGGCCTGAACGAGTGAAAGACCCCAAACCTGTCAGGAGCACCCCGCACAACACGGGCTGAACCAGCCACACACCGGGCAGGCCGGTATGATGTACAGCACAGAAGGAATAAATCCTATTTTAACCACTCTCCCTTTTTTCAGAGGCTGTTTGAATCAACACATGATGATTAACACACATCCATGTTAAACATGACAATCTTTTCTCTTTTTGATTCCCCATTCTTCATTGACATCTCTCTGCACAGCTACAATTACAGTTTCAATCAGACTGTATTAGCTGTTTATTGATTTGCTCGCTGTTTGCTGCACTGTTAAAAAGGAGACTTGACTATTTTTTTACAAAGTGAAAACATAACCCCCCCCCGAAAACATTTTGCATTTTGAAGTATTCCTTTCTCGAAGGGTGACCTGACTTTGAGATTAATGCTTTAAAATGCAGGCACTGGATGTTTAAAAGGAAACTTTTTTTACAAATGAACAGCGAGCTTGTACTCGGGTGATTTGCGTTTGATAGATTAACATCTGACTGTATCCTCATCTAACTTCCTCTACAGAAGTTCCATTAAAAAGACACAACACTCTCTTTGACCAATCAGTTAACTGCACAGTCTTCATGTCTCCCTTTGGAACAGCCTGACGTTTTGTGGAAGAGGTGAAACCAAACCAGATACTATCCAACAATATCAGCTGAGTACAATGCTGTGGACTTCAGCCGGTAACAGACAGTGAAACAGTCTGAATGATTTCACAACCAATGCAGATAAAGGTCTGCAAATGCAAATCTCACACAGAGCAATGTAGAACACTGTTTATGATCTGAATCTTTGCTTTCTTCTGTTCACACAGTACCTTGGAATATGAAAGACCATATTTTATATATGAATATATATATTATATATTAATGTTTAACATTCGTTTTTACTGTGTGCTGCAAAAATTTATCAAATAATGGAAAAATAAAAAACTATTATCAATATAATTATCCTTAACAAGCAAGTGGAAAGTTCAGAATCATTATGATACAGTCTGACTGATAAAGCTCAATTAACTTCAATATGTTCATTTCACCGTTTTATACATTTTCATGATTTTTTTTTACAATGTGAAAACATAAAAAAAGTTTGTATTTTGAAGTATTCCTTTCTTCATTTCTTTATCAAGAATGATCTGACTTTGAGTTTAATGCTTTAGAATGGGGGCACTGAATGTTTAAAAGGCAATTTTTTTTTTTTACAAATGAGCTACGAGCTTGTACTTGCGTGATTTGTGTTTGATAAATTTGCGTCTGACTGGATCCTCATCTAACTTCCTCTACTGAAGTCCCATGAAAAGGACACAGTAGTCTCTCTGCACAGTCTTCATGTCTCCCTTTGGAGCAGCCTGAAGTTTTGTGGAAGAGGTAAACCAACAAAAACAGCAGAGTACAGCTGTGGACTGAAACAGGCTGAATGATAAAGGTTGTGTATGTCAGCTGCTTCCTTGTTGCTAAAGTCACGTGTCCCCCGGCCCCTCCCCCCTGTGTTCTGTCCCAGGGGGCGTGTCCTCTCTCCTAATGAGGCACACCTGTCCTGCATTTCCCGCCAATCAGCCCACATAGATTCCCTCCTCGGACTTCTCTTCGCTGCCGGAGTGTCCTGCTTCTTCTTATTGTTCCTGCTGCTCTTGTTCACCGTTTTCCTTCGGGCTTTATTTTTTTATTTTATTTTTTTTTTTAATAAACATGTCTTCCGTTTTTCCGTCCAGGTTCTCCGGTGTCTCTCAGTCAGCCTCTCTCTTGGTTCCCTGTTTGTTCAGTCTCGCCTTTTGTTTTCTCTCTCTGTTGTTACTTTGTTAGTTTTTCAGAAAGTCCAGCTCAGTCTGTGTTTCCTCTTTTTGTTGGACTTTTGTATCCCTGCCGGACTATTTCTGTTGGACTCGGTTTTACCGGATCTGTTTCTCCATCGGGGTCCAATTTTAGTGACCCGTAACACCTCGCTGACAAACAGCAGCAGTACAACAACAAACCAAAAACAGGTTGGAGCGGTTTTAATGGTTCATACTTTGGACTCTGAAGTTATGAGGATGTGACTTTTCCTCAGATCAAACAGACACCAGGACTGATGAGGGAGAACAAGCAGCTTCTTCTCTTCACATGAAGCTGGAAAGTGTCAGAAAGTCTCCCTGAAGTGAGTTCAGCAGGTGAGAATCTGTAAATGTGTGAACAGGATCACTGTGATCACATTGTGTTGTTTCACTGTTTGACTGGACAGGAGAACTTTTCTGGATGCTGATTGGCTGCTTTCAGATGTGTAAAAATAATATGAATAGTTTCTTGTAAAGTTAAAGAACAATAGAGATAGATACGCTGTATTTTTTTTTTGCCAATTAATAGCATCAACAGAGCACTGATATTGTGAGTTGAGTTTTTTTTTTTTTTTTTTCCCCTGCCTTTGTCCTCATAGTTTAATGACAGAACTGGTCTGACAGCTCAGATATTGACTTGAGGCGTTCTCTTTGTTGTTTTTAAAAGATCAACATTAATTATCACTGACAATAACAGACTTGTCTTCACGGAAACTGTGTGTGATTTCTCAGAAACAGTATCAGGATTTGTATGATAACACAAATGTAGTATTTAATTTCACGAAGATAATCCACTTTCTGTCAATACAGTTGTGCTGGATTTGAAAACAAATACAACTTATGTCATAAATGTAACATTTGTGATTATAAATCAATAAATACCAAATGTAGAGCTGCTGTCACAGATAAAGTTGGTTTGCTTTGGTAATTATTTCTTCCATGTTAATGAGACATAAGAACTAATGTGTCCTGTGATGTTGGAGAGAATCAAATCAGACAAATCTATAAATATCTAATGACCATGATTACTGAGATCAGACTGTACTGTAAAGTCTGAAAGCTAAGCCAATGGCAAATTGTATTGAAATCTATGGGAAAATAACCATACATGTACTTAGCAGCAGCTACCTAGCTGTTTATTTACCATCTTACTTCCAGACTTTATGGTTCAAACAGGTGTCAACAACAGTAAACATTAATCTGGATAATGTACACTGAAGCTAAATGCACTCCAGCTAACTATTAGCTAGCTGATAGCACTTTTTTTTTTTTTAATGTTCAGTGTTGGCTTGGTATTTCTCCAGCATAAAATATTCTATTGAGCAAACACTGATGCCGAGTCATTAGACAATAGAGGATTAGTTTATGTAGATACATTTTGTGTTGTTTAAGAATATAAAGTATAATTTAATTTTAAAAGTCTACTGTGTAGGCAGCACTTCTCTCATTTTGTTTCAAGAGTTTTAGCAGGTGGAGTAAAAGAACATCAAATAAAATACCAACATTTTTAAGCATTTCAGAATGGGAGACCAAATGGGACAAAATGAAATAAGTAAATCTTTAAATTATGAAGTAATTAAGAAATAATGTTCAATTATTTAAAACTCATTAAAATACAGGTTAATTTTATGTAAAAATAGATATAATTATTTCACAATTTATTTAATTCTTTCATGGTCCTGTTACCATCAAAGTCAGTGGGCGAGGCTAATGTGAATCGAGCCGAATTGTTTGCGTTTGTCAGAAGCCTGGAAGTCTTTCAAGACATTTTGGCTACGGACGATGTGTTTCAACTTTCTCAGGAGGTGTTTAAAGACATTTTAGACCTTGCAGATTATGTGAAAGCGGGACCTGCTGACCCAGAGCAACTTAAGATAGATTTTATTTTTTGGAAGGTTTTTAAATGGTCCCAACAAACTAATCTGAAGTGAAACAAAAGATTAAGTTGGTTTCCTTGAACTTTTGTGCCATGTTTCTGTTGAGCAATGACAGAACAAACACACCAGAACTAGTCTGAAATCTTGGATGAACTTGGCTCAGTGAATGTAACTCTTATTGTTAATTGTACACTCTGAGCATTTCCAGATACAATGAATCCATTGAAGGTTTAAAGCAGCACGCCTTGTTTTTATTGTTGGATTATTTGAAGCAAAACAGAAACCTTTACATTATCACATGTAGTCTGATCAATAATGTGACATGAATTAAATCACAGTGCCATCAACCCATCCTACAGTCAGATACCACCATCTAGTGGACAGAGAGAAGCACTATCAGACCTGAGATACATTTCTCTGAAACCTACAGATTACTAACAGATAAGGCTGATTTTGTATGTTGAGTTAGGGAGGCACAGCATTTAAAGAATGTGTCAAAGAAACAAATATTTAAGGTGCATCCTAAACATCAGATGAACCACCTCCCCTGGTCTGGTTTCCTGATAAATTAAATATTATTATATTAATATTATCATTATTCACGCTCACTGTCACTTGCATTTTTTTTATTTTTTTATTTTTTTCACTCCTGATCTTTTTCTGCTGCTATTTTGTTAGTTTGTCTTAATAGGTAGTTCAATCAGCATGTGGAGATATAATTCCGATTGAGCTATGATGTCACAGACCACAACAGAGGTGGAAAGAAACAAAGACCGGTGAGTTAGCAAGTTAGCGACTCAGAGGTAAACTGGCACGACAATGGACAGCCACCTTGTAAATCTGTACATAACTGTGCCATGTTAGCCGGCTGCTTTGTGTGACCTCCTACATATTTGAAACCAACAAAACTGACTGGGACTTTATTTTTCTGTCTGACTCCTTCCTGAAGATGAAGGACTCTGTGTGTGTTTGGATTTGCCTTGGGTTTTCGGGTGTGTAGCTTTGGAACAAACTGTTTGTCCTGTTTCTTCTTTGTCTTCTGTCAGTCAGAAAGTGTTTCCCTCTCAGACCGACTCTGTCCTGAAGATGATGGACTGTGATGAGGAAGAGGAGGCCAGACCAGAGTCTCCAGGATCAACCTGTCTGTCTCTGAAGTCTGACTGGTCCAGAGATAATCCTCTAAACTTCAGTAATGAACCTGGACCCTCAGAGACAAAGTAAGAGACTGTGAAGATGAGAATAAAAATCTGTTCATAGATTAATATTAATGATCCTGAATCATTAGTGCAGATACAGGAAGACACTGAGATGGATCTTCTGGGTTTTATCACCAGAAACTACTCGTTTTTTTTCTCCTGCCCAAACATTCTATTACATCAGTCAGTCAGTTATAAAGAAATGTTTTCACAGAGACAGGAAGGGGAAAAGACATGTCTCTGAAGAGGAGCAGCCGTCCCACTGTGCTCTGTGTCAGGACGTCCTGAAGGATCCAGTCTCTACCAGCTGTGGACACTGGGTCTGCAGACAATGCTGCACCTCAGACTGGGACCAGTCTGCTTCTTCAGGAGACTCCTCCTGTCCCCAGTGTGGACAAAGATCCAGAACCAGACCAGGTCTGCAGACCAGCCCTGAACAGAGTGAGACTGAACTTCTGACTGACATCTTTAGTTTTCCATCAGAGCCTCAGACTCTCTGTCTTCAGTCTGACGTTGTCTCTTCTCTGTCAGCAGATCGTGTTCTACAGGAGGTTTTAGATCAACATAAGATCAGTCTGAGGACCAGATGTCAACATGTGACTGAAGGAACAGGAACAGGAAGTGGAACCCTCCTCAACAGGATCTACACTGAGCTCTACATCACAGAGGGACAGAGTGAAGAGGTTAATACCCAACATGAGGTGAGGCAGCTGGAGACAACTTCAAAGAAGAAGAGCCTCCATGATGCTCCAATCAAATGTCACCACATCTTTAAAGTCTCACCTGACCAGCAGAGGCCCATCAGACTGGTTCTGACCAACGGCGTCGCTGGAGTTGGAAAAACTTTCTCTGTGCAGAAGTTCAGTCTGGATTGGGCAGAGGGCTTGGAGAACCAGGATGTCAGTCTGCTGGTTCTGCTTTCATTCAGGGAGCTGAACCTGATCAGAGATCAGCAGTACAGTCTTCTCAGGCTGCTTCATGTTTTCCATCCAACATTACAGAAGGTCACAGCAGAGCAGCTGGCTGCCTGTAAAGTTCTGTTCATCCTGGACGGCCTGGATGAAAGCAGACTTTCACTGGACTTCACCAACAGGGAGGTCTTGTCTGACGTCACACAGGAGTCATCGGTCCACCTGCTGCTGACAAACCTCATCCAGGGGAATCTGCTTCCCTCGGCTCTGGTCTGGATCACTTCCAGACCTGCAGCAGCCAGTCAGATCCCTCCTTCATGTGTTGACAGGCTATCAGAAGTCCGAGGCTTCACTGACGCCCAGCAGGAGGAGTACTTCAGGAGGAGGTCCAGGGATGAAGAGCTGTCCAACAGGATCATCTCACACATCAAGAAGTCCAAAAGTCTTCACATCATGTGTCAAGTCCCAGTTTTCTGCTGGATCATCGCTACAGTTCTGGAGCACGTGTTGACTACAGACCAGCAAGGAGAGCTGCCCCAGACCATGACTGACCTGTACTCACACTTCCTGCTGGTGCAGACCAGGAGGAAGAGGATCAAGTACCATGAGGGACATGAGACAAGTCCACAGGAGCTGATGGAGGCTGACAGGGAAGTTCTTCTGAAGCTGGGCAGGCTGGCGTTTGAACATCTGGAGAAAGGGAACATCATGTTCTACCAAGAAGACCTGGAGCAGTGTGGTCTTGATGTCACAGAGGCCTCGGTGTACTCAGGACTCTGTACTGAGATCTTCAAAACAGAGAGTGTGATCTTCCAGAAATCAGTCTACTGCTTTGTTCATCTGAGTGTTCAGGAGTTTCTGGCTGCAGTCTACATGTTCCACTGTCACACCAACAGGAACAAGGAGGTCCTGAAGAACTTTCTGGGAAAAAAACACCAAGATTCAGCCCTGAAGGACTTTCTGATGGCAGTCCTGGAGAAATCCCTCAGAAATAAAAATAGTCACCTGGACTTGTTTGTCTGCTTCCTTCATGGTCTCTCTCTGCAGTCCAACCAGAGACTCTTAGGAGGTCTGCTGGGTCAGACAGAAACCAAACCAGAGACCATCCAGAGAGCCATCAACAACCTGAAGAAGATGAACAGTTATTTTATCTCTCCTGACAGAAGCATCAACATCTTCCACTGTCTGATGGAGCTGAAGGATCACTTAGTTCATCAGGAGATCCAGGAGTTCCTGAAGTCAGAAACCAGATCAGAGAAGGAACTCTCCGAGATCCACTGCTCAGGTCTGGCCTACATGCTACAGATGTCAGAGGACGTTCTGGATGAGTTAGACCTGAAGAAGTACAACACATCAGAGGAGGGACGACGGAGACTGATCCCAGCTGTGAGGAACTGCAGGAAGGCTCGGTGAGTCCACTCTCATTCTCATCAATCCTTCTGATGTGTTAAAATCAAATCTGATTCAGATGGTGTTTCACTGTCAGCTGTTTGTTTTCAGATGATTCAAATGCTGCCAGAGATAAATATTCACTTAGTTGTGTTTCTAGTGGAAATCCTGAAGACTGATGACATCAGCAGGTATCAGTGACTGATCATCTTCATAGCTTCACTGTTCCCCTCAACTCAGTGAAAGTCAAAACAGTAGACAGTCAAATCTTTTCAGGTCAACGTGGCCTCATGGTCCCTCAGAGGAGATAAACCTGGATCAGGTCCCTGACAGACTGAGGACCTGATGGAAGACCAACTGACCACATTTTGTCTCTTCATATGAAAAATGTAAACTCAGATGGTGTGAGAGAGATGAGAACAACAGTTTCATGTCAGAGAGAAAAGATTCAGTGAAAAGAGAAAATCTGAATCCACACAGGAAGTCTTGGCGTCTTTAGTCCTTGAACCCTCCAGATTAATATGTAGTGTCATCTTTCACAGTGACATGTGGTCTAATATGTGTCATCACAGACTTGTTGGTTGTGGACTCTCAGAGACTGAGTGTGATGTTGTGGCCTCAGCTCTAAAGTCCAACCCCTCCCATCTGAGAGACCTGGACCTGAGTCAGAACCACATAGAGGATTCAGGACTGAAGCTAGTGTGTGCTGGACTGGAGAGTCCAAACTGTGGACTGGAGACTCTGAGGTCAGTTCACTGACTGGACCTGCTGTAGTTTGAGTGTTGTTGTTGTTTGGATGAAGTGTGTTGAGACATGATGATGACCCACAATAACATAAAGACCATTGAGGACATTTCTGATTGATTGTTAATGATTTGTTCTTCATCTTTAATTCTTTACTCAGGTTGATGAACTGCAGTTTGTCAGAGATCAGCTGTTCTTCTCTGGGCTCAGCTCTGAAGTCCAACCCCTCCCATCTCAGAGAACTGGACCTGAGTCACAACGACCTGAAGGATTCAGGACTGAAGGATCTGTGTGGTTTTCTGGAGAGTCCTCACTGCAGACTGGAGACTCTGAGGTCAGTTCAGTTATTTTTTTAGATCTTTTATGTTTAATCCAGAAATCGTCCACACATAGAACTTGAATTTATTCTCTTTGGATCAACAGTATTTTAAATAGTTTCCAGTTGTTCTTTTGTTGTTGTTGTTGTTGTTGTTGTTGTTATATAATCGTTGAACCATCCATCTTCTACCACTTTTCTATTTCTGGGTCACGGGGGTGCTGGAGCCAATCCCAGGTAACTCTGGGCGAAGGTGGGTTACCCTGGATAGGTCACCAATCCATCACAGGGCCAGCATACAAAGATAAACAACCACTCTCTCACTCAGAACTACAGACGATTTCGAGTCACCAGTTAACTTAGACACGCACGTCTTTGGACGATGGGAGGAAACCTGAGTACCTGGAGGAAACTCATGCAGATGGGGAGACCATGCAAACTCCACACAGAAAGGCCCCAGGCCAGGAACCAAACCTGCGACCTTCTTATTGTAGGGCAGCGCTAACCACTACGCCGCTGTGCTGCCCTATTATTATTATTATTATTATTATTATTATTATTATTATCGTTGTTGCTATTATCATGACTGTTGTTGTTGTTGTAATAATAATAATGCTATGTCGTGTGTGGACATACGTTTCATACTTGCATACGTTGTTCCAGTCATACTGGTGTTTGATTTAGGGATGCACTGATCCACATTTTTTCACTTCTGATACGATCCCGATAACTGAATTTGGGTATCTACCGATACCAGAGCTCTGCTTGCTTTAATATAATTAACATTGTTTTTGATTTTATATGTGGCTGTAATAAATTCCTCTCTCCGGACGGCAGTTGAAATGTTAGCGACCACTGATCTACATGATTTGTTCTCTCACACACACACACACACATTATAGAAGAGAGTGAAAGTATGAACTCCCAGATGAACACAGTGTTCAGACTTGTTCAGGGTTCTACCTGCAGACTGAGCTAAAACTCTGACAGCTGGGTTAAATGTCATGTGTTGGTCCAACGTCAGGACAAGACATTTCATCTTCAAATATATCATTAATGATGAGTTAGATTTTCTGTCTTGAGCTTTGCAGCTTGTTTGTAGACTGTTTGACTGGTTTTAGAGTGGACTTACCTGCCAGAGCTCAGAATGTTATACAGGAGTTCATATGTGTCAGAATCAGAGATAGAAATAAAGTTGGGCTGACTCTGCTGTTTGGTTATTTCTGATGTGTTAAAATCACAACGTTGTAAGTTTGAGTCAGTTCAGGTTCTTCAGTGTTGTTTTATTTTCTCATGAAATCTTGTCACTGTTTGTATTTGACTGTTGTGAAGCTGCTTCCTGTTGGTTCAGCTGTTTGACTTTCATTTTCTAAACTTCTACTTTCTAAACCTTCAGCTCTGAACAGATGATGAAACATTAAACACTTTCAAGCAGGAACTTTGTCTCCTAAAGTCACATCTTTTATTCTTCACTCAGGTTGAGAAACTGCAGTTTGTCAGAGATCAGCTGTTCTTCTCTGGTCTCAGCTCTGAAGTCCAACCCCTCCAATCTCAAAGAACTGGACCTGAGTTGGAAAGACCTGCAGGATTCAGGACTGAAGGATCTGTGTGGTTTTCTGAAGAGTCCTCACTGTAGACTGGAGAGATTGAGGTCAGTTCAGTTGTTGTATTTGAGCAGGGGTCACCAACTCCGGTCCTGGACGGCTACTGCCCTGCATGTTTTAGATGTTTCCTGCTCTAACACACCTGATTCAAATGAGTGACTCCTGATCAGACTTCAGCAGAGTTTGATGACAAACTGATTATTTCAATCGGGTTTGTTGGAGCAGGAAACATCTAAAGCATGCAGGGCAGTAGCTGTCCAGGACCGGAGTTGGTGACCCCTGTATTAGAGCTTTTATCTTTATCAGAAACTGAATTTATATCAGCATAGAACTTGAGTTTATTTATTTTGGATCAGCAACAGTTTAAATAGTATTTGTTTCATGATTCATATTCTTCTCACTGACTGATTCTCCAGGTTCATTTTTAATATGATTGATTATAAATGATTTGATCTTCATCTTTTATTCTTTACTCAGGTTGGAGAGCTGCAGTTTGTCAGAGATCAGCTGTTCTTCTCTGGTCTCAGCTCTGAAGTCCAACCCCTCTCATCTCAGAGAACTGGACCTGAGTCACAACAATGACCTTCAAGATTCAGGACTGAAGGAGCTGTGTTCAGGACTGGAGAGTCCAGATTGCAGACTGGAGACTCTGAGGTTGTTCAGTTTTGGTTGTAGATTTTTTTTTCCCTTTAATCCAGAAATCATCTACACATAGAACTTGAATTTGTTCAATTTTAATCAACACGTTGTTTCATGTTTCCAGTTGTTTTGTTGTTGTTGTTGTTGTTATTATTATTATTATTATTATTATTGTTGTTGTTGTTGATGATGATAATGAAAGTTGTCATTCTTTTCCAAAAGTTGAATTTTAATTTACTTTTTTAATGTATGAATAATGAAAAGTCTTAGAGAACTGAACTGTTGGTTTCAAATGTTTGTTCACCAGACAGAAACCAGGACCAAGGGAGACCTTTAGTCCTGGATCAGGGCTGCATATTTAGAGTCTTGGTCTCTGTATTGGAACAAGGTCTGAGGTGAACCAGGAACACTTGAGATGTTAAAGTGGGTGATGAGTTTGAAAAGATGGAGAAGTTCTGGATCAGGAATTTCTGACTGATTATTTGTTCTTTTTTCAGGTTGAGATGCTGTTGGTTGTCAAAGATCAGCTGTTCTTCTCTGGCCTCAGCTCTGAAGTCCAACCCCTCCCATCTCAGAGAACTGGACCTGAGAGGAAACCTCCTGCAGGATCCAGATGTGAAGGAGCTGCGTGATCTTGTGGAGAGTCCAGACTGCAGACTGGAGACTCTGATGTCAGTCCACTGTGGTAGATCTTTAATCCACCGCTGAATCTAATGTCCTAATAAATGTCTTCAGACTTGGAGGGTGTGGAGCTGAGGACCAGAGTCAGTTGTGTTGTTGAGACTCCAGCCCTCATGGGGCTTTCACACACGTGGCCGTGGCCCCCCTGTGCTCTGAAAGCTGTTATTTCCAAAGGATTGGAGCTCCACCACAGGTTTCCCTGCACTGAGCACAGTGATAGTTGTGTTTCTTTGTGGTGTGGTCATACTCAGTCAGTGTGTTACTGCAGTAGATGGAGTTCAGAGCAGCGGTACAGAAGCTGAGTGATGAGCTGCTGTGGACGGAGTCAACATCAAAAAGCTCTTCTACACACTTTGAAAACAAACAGTCCCACACATGTTGAAATGTTCTTCATTTAGAAGATTTTACAGCTTCATCTTCACATCAAAGCAGAACTTTCCTTTGCTGCCACATATTTATGAAGCAGCCAACTGATGTATTCCTACACACAAGTATGTCCTGTATTCCACTGCAGCCGCAGGTCAGCTGAGGGAATCACTTTGTTTTAGAGTGAGGAGCTGCTGAACTTCAGCCTCCAGTGGCTGAAATGACAATTACACTAAAGAAACACTTCAAACATCCAGACAGAATGTGGTGGAACTTTGTTTTTAAGTCTTCTCAACATTTCTGATTTTTACATTTCTGCATTTTATCTGCATCTTTTATTCCTTATTCAGATTTGACAACTCCAGTTTGTCAGAGATCAGCTGTTCTTCTCTGGTCTCAGCTCTGAAGTCCAACCCCTCCCATCTCAGAGAACTGGAGCTGAGTCACAACAATGACCTGCAGGATTCAGGACTGAAGGATCTGTGTGGTTTTCTGAAGAGTCCTCACTGTAGACTGGAGACTCTGAGGTCAGACTCATGTTTTATTTCTGCTCTCAGATTAATATGATGTTACAGTTGTGGTGACTCTGACCTTCAGACAGGTTTATATTTATGATGGAAAATCCTCTTCAGGTTTTTAACATGTAAACTGTTAAATGGTTTGAAAGCAGCCTTGGAAAACTGATTTCTATTAATTTGAAAATTACATTTTAATTGCAAGCAGTTTATCAATCAATCTTGTATTTTTGAAAGGGGCATCATATATTAATGAATATTTGTATGTTAACATGCAGATTTTAGTCTGTGTTTTTTTTTTTTTTTTCATTTATTTATTTATTTGCCTGTCAAATTGAAAGCAACTGCCCTTTGTTTGTCTAAGAAGATGTTTGGCCTCTTATCTCAGGGGCTTCATCAGTTCATCAGTCCTCACTAGTCTGACAGACAGTGGAGTTGGACCCAGGTATTTAACCTCTGTAGGAGTGTTCACAAAGCTCCTTGTGACAACAGCCCATTAGAGGAGTTCCACTGACCTTTGTTAGTCCGCTACTGTAGATACATTTGTGTGTCATTTCTGTTGTGGAAATTCTCTGTTCCTGGTGAAGAATGAAATAGACTTTTTCCGGCTGACAAGTTTTTATTTTCTTTGCAAAGAAAAAGTCAATCATCACACGAGCAGGAAAAATGAAAGAATTCATAAATCACTCGTATAGAATATTAATTTCAGTTAACTGGCCCAGGGATGGTGATGCAAAGTGTCAGAATGAAATATCTTTTTAGTAATTCTATGATCAGGCAGCTTCACAGATCTGTTCCACAGCTGGAGCATTTGTCTCACTGAGGTCAATCTGTGTTCTGCTGTAAGATAACCAATAGCTCTATGATGCTGAGTATTACAAAGAGAATATTCACAGAATCCCCAGACAGCAGAAGCATCATCTGACACACACACACACACACACACACACACACACACACACACACACACACACACACACACACACACACACACACACATTACAGAACAGAGTGAAAGTATGAACTCCCAGATGAGCACAGTGTTCAGACTTGTTCAGGGCTCTACCTGCAGACTGAGCTAAAACACTGACAGCTGGGTTAAATGTCATGTGTTGGTCCAACGTCAGAACATTTATACTGATCAGTGTAGGACAGCAGTACTGTCCCAAGATTAACAACATTCAACTTGGCCTAAAATGCTCCACTTGTGTTTTGTCTTGGTTCTCCATTAGTCTCCACCTCCAGCACTGTTTTGGAACAGTGTTCAACATAACATGAACATTTTTTCTTTCTTAGCCAACAGAATAGAATCATCCACATGTAACATGGCTCTATTGGTTCAGTTTGGGATACTTCAGCCATAATAACAATTTAGTTTGAATATCAAACAGATTGTCAGATCCAACAGGATGATGCTGTGCCAGACCATGTAAATGTGCCAGTGGTGGGATTTCATGGGGAACTTGTATTTTGATGCAAATGAGTCCAACAAATCCCCCCATCTATATGTTACAGGTACCAGCAATGTAAGGCCTCTCAGCTTCAGTTATGGTTTTGGTGTCTTTGTCCCGGGGCTGAATCTTCTGCACAGTGTCTGGTACAGCAAAGGAGAAAACAAGTGTGACTGCTCTGTTGTCGTACCATTTGACGGCACAGATGTTGTGGTTCCCCTCCACTCGCATATCAAAGCGTCCTCTCCCCTTTTTCTTCAAGCTCGTTTCATCCTCAAGATTGCAGTTGGGTAGGCGTACCTGTCTGGATGTTCGCACAGTCCAGGAATCAAGGAGCTTAACCAGCAATTTATTTAAATATATCAAAGTATTGTCTTTTTAATGCAAATGCTAATCAACATTCCACTACATTCATACAATGTACTGGTACAATGTAATTCATGTAATTCATACAATGTACAACTTGGCCCTGCCTTGTTTGTTTGTCATCAAAGCGTATGACACGGGACAAAACTTGGAATGTCTTCAGAGACATGGTGGCTGGAAATATTGCCTTTCCAGTCTCAGCGTTCCAAAGGCTTGCTTGCTTAATCTTTTGATTTGTAAACTCATGCCAAAATGAGCAGGCCAATGTAGGCTTCCAAGTCAACTACATCCAAATTTTCCCAAGTGTCCCCATCTTCAATATGGCTGACTGTATATCTGGTTGGGCCTGGAACCGTTTTGATAATATTAGCAGCACTAAGTCTATCCTGCTGTTGAAGTGGAGAAGGGACCATATTTTCATTTTGGAGGGGATCGTGTCGCTGGTGGTTGAGTGACAACAGGAGGGTCAGCACTCTCATTCCCATCAGATGACAATGCCTCCAAATCAGGGTCCTCCACAACAAAATGATTTGGATAGAGAGCAAGCTTTTATGTGTTTGATCCTCCCTTTGAATGAACTACCAATGTCTTTGACGGGGAGAACCCGCCCTCCACAGCACGGGAAATATCAGTTCTACTTCAGAAGGTGTTAGTAATATGTCAGATACACACACACATTCATACCCCCCAAGTCATGTATCAACTTAAAAGTATCAATTCTGCACCTATAGGTGTGGGAATGTTTGGTCACACATGGGTCACACACAGGCAGACCAGTTTTACACAGCTGAAACAGCTTGGGGTCAAATTGACCCCAGAGGAATACCAATGTGTGCAATATGTGTTCAGCACATTGAAAAATGTCTTCATGATAATTTTATGCTTAATCAATTTTTACCATCAAATTTGGAAAAGTCATGAAATACAAAGCAAAAAAAAAAAAAACAGTCAACTAATATTTTTTGAATGATAAAAATTGTATGTGGTCAAATTGACCTGAAGGATAATAGGAGGGTTAAGTATGATTTCCACATTCAGCTGTTCATGTTTCTTCAAATATATAATTCATGATAAGTTTGGTTTTCTGTGTAGAACCTTTGCATCTTGTTTGCAGACTGTTTCGACTGGTTTTAGAGTGGACTTACCTGCCGGAGCTCAGATTGTTATACAGGAGTTCATATGTGGCAGAATCAGAGATAGAAATAAAATTTGGCTGACTCTGCTGTTTGGTTATTTCTGATGTGTTCAAATCACAATGTTGACAGTTTGAGTCAGTTCAGGTTCTTTACAGTGTTGTTTCATTTTCTCATTGAATCTTGTCACTGTTTGTATTTGACTGTTGTGAAGCTGCTTCCTGTTGGTTCAGCTGTTTGACTTTCATTTTCTAAACTTCTACTTTCTAAACCTTCAACTCTGAACAGATGATGAAACATTGAACACTTTCAAGCAGGAACTTTGTCTCCTAAAGTCACATCTTTTATTCTTTACTCAGGTTGAAGAGCTGCAGATTGTCAGAGATCAGCTGTTCTTCTCTGGTCTCAGCTCTGAAGTCCAACCCCTCCCATCTCAGAGAACTGGACCTGAGTCTGAACTACCTGAAGGATTCAGGACTGAAGGATCTTTGTGGTTTTCTGAAGAGTCCTCACTGCAGACTGGAGACTCTGAGGTCAGACTCATGTTTTATTTCTGCTCTCAGATTAATATGATGTTACAGTTGTGGTGACTCTGACCTGCAGACAGGTTTATATTTATGAGGGAAAGTCCTCTTCAGGTTTTAGACATTTAACTGTTAAATGGTTGAAAATATATTTTCAAAAAGTTTGTTTCAAAATGACATCGGAATGGAAAACATTAATCTAATGTTTTTGAAAGGGGACATTGTATATGAATTTTAAATATTAAAATCTTATTTCAATGTTTCTTAGAATCATCCAAAATCAAAGAAATCAACACAAACATAAACCCTTTTGCCAACAAAAACACCTCTGAGGTGCTCATACACAGAACAACAAAACTGTAATGGGGTCGCTCTCTCACCCAAGAATGGCACAAGTCTAGACTGGAACAGCTGAGAACTTTATTGACTACGTGCAATAGCCCAAACAGACGGCAGGCAGAGGCAGAGTCTAGAGACAGGCAGCAGGTCAGGTTACCGGGGCAGAGATGAGGAGTAGTGGTCTGGGGCCGAAGGCAGGTTAGGCCCCAGGAGGTCCGTCGGGAAAGCTGAGCGTAATGCAGAGAGGCAGAGTGGAGGAGCTGGTTAAGGGGAGTCTGGGAGGAACAGATGAGTCTGTTTATCCTGATTAAGAGAGGTAAGCAGGCAGGTAGAGTGGGTGGTGGAGGGGAGAACCAGGAGTGGACTATGACAAAAACAAAACATGGATCTGACTTTCTACTTCATCCAGTTTATATTGATTTCATCCACATGTAACATGGCTCTATTGGTTCAGTTTGGGATATTTCAGTCATAATGCCAATTTAGTTTGAATATCAGACAGATTGTCAGAACTAATGCTTTCATTTTCCAAGGAACCTTCCCACCTGGTCCATTATTAGAATAATAATGTTTACATGAACCACTGACCCCAAAGCAGTTACATGAATGTACATGAGCAACACACTGCAGCAGTGGAAATAAGGTGGCTCCAAACATACCTAATGTAAACATCAACACCTCAGGAAAACATCCATTTTGCTGTGATTGTGTAGCAAAGCTTTAGTCCAATCAGCTGCAGTGGTTTGGTTCCACACTAAGATAAGGATTGGCTCTAAGGGCTGGTCTGCTGGGGGAGCAGTTGCCCCGTTGCCCTCCTCTCTCTACTGCAGGAAACATGTTTGCTCCGTCAGTAAGTTCAAGTTCTTTGAGGTGTTGTTTCATTTTCTCATTAAATCTTGTCACTGTTTGTATTTGACTGTTGTGAAGCTGCTTCCTGTTGGTTCAGCTGTTTGAATTTCATTTTCTAAACTTCTACTTTCTAAACTTTCAGTTCTGAAAAGAATGATGAAAAATTGAACACTCTCAAGCAGGAACTTTGTCTCCTAAAGTCACATCTTTTGTTCTTTACTCAGGTTGATGAGCTGCAGTTTGTCAGAGATCAGCTGTTCTTCTCTGGTCTCAGCTCTGAAGTCCAACCCCTCCCATCTCAGAGAACTGGACCTGAGTCTGAACGACCTGGAGGATTCAGGACTGAAGGATCTGTGTGGTTTTCTGGAGAGTCCTCACTGTAGACTGGAGACTCTGAGGTCAGACTCATGTTTTATTTCTGCTCTCAGATTAATATGATGTTACAGTTGTGGTGACTCTGACCTGCAGACATCAGGCTGATATTATACTGATCCTCACTGAGGATCTTCATGCTGACGTCTGTTTTCTTCTTCTCTGGTTTAGTCCAGTCAGTGTGGCAGAGAAATGTTGAACTACAGATTTAAAACTTCAAAAAAAAAAAAAAAATCCTTCAGTGTTTCAATGACAGGAAATATTTTTCCTCACTGAAATGGACAAATTATATATTCAGTGGGGTCGGAATCATTCACTCTGGAACAATTCGATTTGATTTGGATTTTTGGGGTTATGATTCGATTCAAAATTGATTCTTTATTCAAGATAATTTTCGATTGAAAACAATTCGATTCATAGTCATTTCTGCTTCAATCTATAGGTGTGCAAAGGATCCTCATGATCTACTCCAGTCTGCTTTGCAAGACAAAATGATGAATGGAGACATTAAAGTTTCTTTTTCACATTTATTAAGTTTTAAACATTTATCCATGCTCAGATGGAATTGTTGCAACTGTTGTTTAATACAATATCACATATTGCTTTAATAGCAAAAATAAAAGTGTCTCTTTAAAAAAAAAGATCATGCTGCCTTTTAAGTTTTAAGGAAAGTGCCTTTTCAAATGTGTGTGGACCACAACTGCTACTCTGAGCAGCAAGCTATAAAATAAGTCATGTCAAGCTCGGTAAAAACCAAAATGAGTCAGAATCTTTGCCTGCAACAAGGACGGGGCCTGTTGAATCTCTCTTTCCTCCATTATTGTAGTTTCCTCCTTGTTTTGGTGCATGTGTATGTTCCAGAACCAGCTCCGTGGTGACGTCAGACAGCGTCTTTGTCAGCATTGTTTTATTTTTTACATCGATTTTGGGACATTTTGAATTGATTCTGAATCATAGTAAATGAGAATTGTGATTCTTGTATCAATAGTTTGTTTTGTTTTTTTTTTCCCTTTGGGTACAGCACTAATATTCAGTGTTTTCCTGTTCCAACACGACTATAAAGTCATGTGACTCAAGCAGACTGAAAGATTCAGACCAAACTCAGCATGTTAAACGTGGTCACCGCTGAATGAAGTGAAAATGTTCCAGATGATGTGAATCATGTTGGCTTGATGAAACATTGAACACTTTCAAGCAGGAACTTTGTCTCCTAAAGTCACATCTTTTATTCTTTACTTCGGTTGGAGAACTGCAGTTTGCTGTTTTAACTTTGGAAAACAGATTTTTATTAAATTGAAAAAGACGTTTTAATTGCATGCAGTTTATCAATCAATTTTGTATTTTTGAAAGGGGACATCATATATTCATATATATTTGTATGTTAGTATGCAGATTTTAGTCTGTGGTTCATTTCATTTATTAATTTATTTGCATGTCATTCATAAAAATGTCCAACCCACATGGGTTTATAAGACGTATTTAATCATCCAGTGGCTGTTGTAACAACCTGAACTCTCATATATCTGCATATAAACATACACACATACATTATTTTCCTTTTCTCAAGTCATAATGGTACATTTTAAACAAAACAATCAACCAAAGAAAAATATTTTGCCTTCTTTCCCAAACCACAGAAATAAAATCATCTACCACAAGTCCCTTCACTCAAACATAATTCGCTCTGAACAGATGATGAAACACAAAACACACTGCAATTTCCCAGTCTGGGATAAATAAAGTATCTATCTATCTATCTTTCAAGCAGGAACTTTGTCTCCTAAAGTCACATCTTTTATTCTTTGCTCAGGTTGAGACGCTGCAGTTTGTCAGAGATCAGCTGTTCTTCTCTGGTCTCAGCTCTGAAGTCCAACCCCTCCCATCTCAGAGAACTGGACCTGAGTCTGAACTACCTGAAGGATTCAGACCTGAAGGATCTGTCTGATCTTGTGAAGAGTCCAAACTTCAGACTGGAGACTCTGAGGTCAGACTCATGTTTTATTTCTGCTACAGTTGGACTCAGTTCATGTTCCTTTCAGTAATATTGTTTAACTCTAACCCTCAGTGAAGCTGTGAGAGGAGAACAGAAACAGATTTCAGAATTAGACAGAAAGAGAGAAAACAGTCCGCCAATCAGATCAGTCAGAGGACTGTTGTGATCATGTGACCATCAAATGAAGCAGATTCCAGCTGAAGAACTCAGAGATGTTCAGATTCTGGTCCTCGTCCATCAAACTGTCAGATCTGAGCTGAGACTGTTTGTTCTCTGATCAGGTTCATCTGTCACAGCTCTGAGATCAGTCTGACTGAAAGCTGCACATCACTGATCTTCTTTCATCACACTGTCACCATGTGGTCTGTCTGTCTGTCTGCCTGTCTGCCTGTCTGTCTGTCTGAGTCTCTCTGTTTAAATGGACCTTCAGTAAATCATCAGTAAAGTGATGAACCTTCATGACTCAGCTCTTTATCTCCACTGTGGACTCAGAGAAATGTGCTGAGTCAGCAGACTTGAGGTCTGTGAGTTTCCAGCTCAGTGTGTTCACTCCAACACGTTAACATGAGCTGAGAGGAAGCAGCTGCTGCACATCTGGACTGAACAGGACTGAAGTCCCTGCAGGTCTTTATGCTGGATCTGCATCACTGACTGACAGCTGATGGACAGAGTCAGGAAACACTGATGGATCTGCTCTCTTCTTCTTCTCTACACAGGTGGAGGTGGTGAAGAGGAAGGTGTGTGCTGATGGAGGATCAGCTGCTTCCTGATGATCCAGATGTTGCAGCAGCAGCTTGTCCAGACTCTGGACCATGTTCCTGGGAGGTGGAGAGGAGAGCTTCATCCAGCAGAGACTGACAGAGGAATCAGAACTGGTCTGAGAACAGAGTCCAGTCCACCATGATCCCAGAGACTCCTCAAGTCCTCCTCTCCTCTCAGCCAGCTCCTCCAAACTCCACCTGGGGTTTAGGTTCAGCTTCTTCTGGACCCTTTGGGCCGCTTTGGGGACATTTCTACAAGCATTTTCTTTTGTTGGTATAAAACATTTTCTTGTGAAACACGTTGGCCCTTTCTTCCCTTCATAAAATGTGAATATGTTTTGTTTGTTTTTTTTTTTATCTCAAATAATTCTTATTCTTTTTTTATTATTCTAAATTCTTCTTTTTAACATGTTGCAAAAAATTTCTTATGTAAATAAATAACATGATACTGAAAGAGCAAAACTCAGGAAACTGCAGCAGTTTGAAAGGACAATTTTAATTTTGTGTCCTAAATGACCTTTGCATGACAAACAACATCCTGTTTTAATCTGAGTGGATGGTGATGTGGCCCGGGTGGGGGGATATTGTCTTGTTTATTTAAAATTTTTAATGTGTAAAGCACTTTGTGCCACATAATTTGTTTGAAAAGTGTTGTATAAATGAAGTTTAAAAGATTGCTATAATACAGTCCAATAATGTTCTAGCGGAGTCGTGCAGCAGACTCTCAGCTCAGTGTGTGAATGTGCTGCTGCTGAACTGGGACTCATGAGTTCCACTCTGAACCAATGAGTCATGAATCATGAGTCTGACTGTGAACCAGTCTACAGTATGTGCTGTGGGTGAGTGACAGCTCATAGCGGGGAGGGAAAGGGAGTGAAACAGCAAACCAGAGCTGCTGCTTTTCCTCCTTCTTTCTATATGAACATGAGCACCATGATGCACACTGCTGTGTTCTCATATCAAGCTCATGTTCACCTTCTTTCTTTCACAGGGAGAACATGAAAGAAGCTGAAGCTGAACTCAGCCTTCCAACTTTAGTGCTCCGTGTCACAGA
Source organism: Echeneis naucrates (assembly GCF_900963305.1). Lineage (NCBI taxonomy): Eukaryota > Metazoa > Chordata > Actinopteri > Carangiformes > Echeneidae > Echeneis > Echeneis naucrates. The sequence continues at coordinate 5,145,059 of NC_042512.1, read as the reverse complement.
CTGATCCATTTTCTGACGTTATAGTCCACACCAGGCTGCAGCCTCTCTGTGTGACACTTTGTTCATCATTATTTTCACACTTTAGTTCCTGCTTCTTTTCATTTAGGCTCCATGTAGGCTGTTCATGATGACTTTGTTTGTGTGTGGCTGTTTTCTTCTGAATGTGGGATCTCTGTCTGAATGAAAGTTTCACAATCACTGCCTCAGACTGCATTCAGAAGGAATTGTTGAAGTCATAGAAGCTGAAGAGTTGATGATCAGAGGCTGACAGCTAAAGGAAGCTAGAATGCACACTGCTCTCTGACAGAGTCGGCCTCCCTCCACATTTAGGAGGCTTTTTCACTTCTTACAACAGCTGACAAAGGGCTCATCTGGGATTTGAACCCCGGACCTGTCACACCCTGAGCCAGAATCATCCTGATTGTTCCTGGAATGGTTTGGTTAGTCAGAGTGTGTCTGTGTGTGTTCTTGTCTCTCTGAGTGGTTGGAAATGAAAATGGAGATCGGTAGAAGCAGATGACTCTGAGGATGAATGAATGTTTCACTGACAACATCACAACTGTTTACTCACCTCACAAAGTGACTGTGTGACGTCACTGGAGATCAAAGGCATGTCCTGTCCTTCATCGCTCTCCCACGCGACACCAACTCAAACTTCACACTCGCATTCGATTCAGCCGGAACGGCGCATGCGCACGAAGAAGCTCACGCTTGTCTTGCGAACGAATGAAGTGAAACACAAATCAGCTGTTATGAGACAAATAAGTGGCGTTAAATTGAACTAAAACCAAATCTGTTGGTTTGTTCCTCCTTCTACTTATTAAAATGCGCCTTTTCCTGCTTTCGCTCAATTTTGGAATCACAGACTGAGCGAAGCTGAGCACCTCATCCACTGTGTGTGTGTGTGTGTGTGTGTGTGTGTGTGTGTGTATGTGTGTGTGTGTGCTCTCTCTGCTGGTCTGAGCTCTCAGTTCATTTAAATACTTTGTTGGATCTGTCTGTCTGTATCATGAAACACTCTGAACTTCTTTAAAACACGGTGGATTTACTGATATCAAAGGACAAATAAGCATTGGTGGTTCAGTGGTAGAATTCTCGCCTGCCACGCGGGAGGCCCGGGTTCGATTCCCGGCCAATGCAGAGTAACTTTTTACCAACATCCAGATGTTAGAAACACAGTGCTGCTTGGAAAATACCCTGATAGACTCCAACACACTGACTTTGTGAAACAACCAGTGGAGCCCCCTGGTGGTCAGTAGAAGTGCAGCCCCTCTGAGCTGGTGGCAGACCAAGGCTTCAGTCTGCACACATCTTCCACATGTGATGGCACACACACACTGTGTATTGTGGCAACATCCGTCCCCTCAGAGAGAATCTGCTCTTTAACCCTCCTGTCGTTTTCACCCCCCGCCCCTTACTTTAGTGTTCCTGCTCTGTTTGATACGGTGGCCGGTAAGTGCAAAACTAAATTACAAAGTGCCAAACACTTTTACAAAGCGTGAAAATAATTTACATGTTGGGAAACATTTTTATCTTTTATTCAACAAAATGACACAAGAAAAACACTTTTCCCACGGACCATACAATTTACATTTTAGAAAACAAAATTACATGTTGCGAAACAAATTTCCAAACGAATCTTCCGGAAGGGGAATGTACCAAATACCGGAAGTGATCCAGAAGAAGATTGACTGTGAGCTCAAAAAGTTTGTATCGGTTTGTGTGGCGGGAAAACTTTGCGGAGTGAAAGTTTGTGGCAGCATGGAGTAAATGATGTTTTGGCCGTTTTGTGCAAACAACTTGAGCCAATTTACGCGGTTGTGTTTTCCGTGCGGACGATCTGTAGAATGTTTAACGTTGATGAACGGACCAGACGGAAGGAGCACGCGCACAGGAGACATCTAATAAACAGCCGGAAAATGCTAAACAAGCTAAGTGTAGCATCGCGCTAACTAGCTGAAGCCGCTGTCAGACATGCAGTGAATTAAAGTGCACCGTTTCATTTAGCAGCCAAACGTTGTCTTCACGGAATAGCAACGCGTTTAGTTAGTAAGCGTTGCTAGTTGTTATTTATTTATTTAGTTTTTATGATTTTAGGCTTTCAGTTATGCTAAATGCACAATTGTTGCTGATTGTTTTAGCTGCTGCTAACTTTCTGTTTTGATACGGAACTCCGTTCATTCCAGCAGAACAACCATGAACATCATATAAACAATTCATGGAGGACAGAAAGTCAAAGTCAAAAGAACTGTGGGCCGAAAGGAAACAGGTCCAGGTACGTGTGTGGATATATCTGTAAAATATGGAAGTAAATATGTGTGTGTGTGAAATGAATGATATCTTTTTGTTATTTTAGCAGATAAACATGGATTGATGGCGCCACATGGAGCTGATTTAAAAGCTCAGAGAGGGAAAACACTCCCATTATATACAGATCCGGAGGTAGCAGCACCTGATCTACTGAAGCATGATGTGAAGTTTACACGGTGCAAACATCAGCCTGCGGACTCTTAAAAGGATGATTCCTCTCCAAACGCCATCAGGTTGGAACTTCGTGGACCTGGACAACTGTTTGGCTATCGGACGATGTGGCAGGTACTCAGACAAAAGTCCAATCTTCGAGTGAAGAGAGATGATGTGATGAATGAGAGAGCACGCAGAAGGTTTCTAAGAAGAAGCTGCTACTCAATGGGAGCGAACTGTATGTGGCATGCAGATGGTTCTGATAAACTGGCTCTCTCAGGACGCATGGATGGATTTTTTCACCTAAAGTGCTGTGGCTCCAATGTGGACCGACAAATAACAAGAAGCCAACAGTGATCGCTGAGAATCTCCTCTCATGAGACTGAGGACTGATTGTGGCACGGAGAATGGCATTATGGCTGCCATTCAGTCTCCCCTACGCCTCCATCATGATGACTGCTGCTCTGGGCCGTCCAGCCACATGTATGGCTCATCCACGAATAAGCAGCGTGTTGAATCCTGGTGGGCCATATTTAGAAGGGGAAGGTAAGTGGCCTTCATGAAGTCATTTCATTATGACTGACCTTTCATTTGGTTTTTATCTTTATGTTCTATCTCAGATTAACTCCTCTAAACATATATAATAATTGAGGCTGGGACTTTAACGCGTTCATTTCAATTAATTCATTACAAAGCCTTTAATTAATTAGATTTTTTTAATGGAGTCCCACTTCTACTAATAATATACATTTACTTCGGATTCTATCCATTTCTACAGGTCTCAGTTCTGGATGGAGTTGTTTGCTGGATACTTCAACGGGAGCCATGAGCATCAGTGCCTTCTGAGATGTTGCTATGGTGATGTTGGATGAGTGTGTGAGACTGTGGAACAGTCACAGGATTCACACTTCCAGAACAGCGTCATGTCCAATGAACTGTGCTGCTGACCACACAGGTAACATTGGTGATGATTGATATTTCCATGTTTGTTTTATTATTATTTTATTGGTTAAATGTAAAGAAATAATATAAATGCTATTTATTGTATCTAACACAGATTTGGCTCCACAGACTGGATTTGAGATTGAACCAGCTGATTTGGATGCTGTTCCAGAGGCGAGCCTGTCAATAGCTCCATGTGGGGACTCAAACATGCAGGAGGACTTTGACTTTGTTATGGAGCACAAACAACTACAGAAGCCAGAGAACTGGGAGTCTGCAACAGAACTGTACATGAAGCTGAAAGAAACTGCTCAGCTGTGAGTCAGTGAGAAAGGGAATTTTCCCTTCCTGCATTATCAAGTGCTTACTCATTGGGGTTTCTGTCCTATTTCTATTTTATTTATTTTTTAAATTAATTACTTTTTTTTAATATACATGTCAAGAGCCATGAGATGACTGTGCTGTGATTTGGTATTAGACAAGTAACACAGAATTGAATCAAATATTGCCATGACTGAAAAACTCATAACCAATCTATCACAGATGCAATCAGAAGTTAATATTCGCAATTTTTTTTATTGTTTGTAAACATAACATTTGCATTCCCATTGTTTCATTTCTTCAGATGAACAGGTACCAGAATCATTTGGAAACATCACAAGTGAACGACAAGCAATGAAATCTGATTTGGAGTGGTGGAACACTGCAGTCTGTCTGAACACCAAGTGTCACAGCTTCATTTTTGCTGAGTTTGAAATCAATTGATAAAAATTATAGCAAAGTAATGAGTCCTATATTTTTGTAAGTATGGAATACAAAACTTCTTGAAATTTGTTTTGTCTAAAACTTAATGGTGAAAATCTTAACTGTGTGGAGAGGAAAAAAAAAAACAACACCTTTTCAGAGTCTGGTCTCGAGGTGTGATCTAGTTACCAATTACAAGTTACAGTTACAAGTCCATGTGTGACTTAAACACAGTGTGTGAATCTAGGAGTGCTAATTTCAATGTGTTTGAACATGTATTGGGAACTGGGAATGGAGAGTCATCCAGGAACTCTATTCTTGGCGATGGTTCCAATCCGGACGGGGGAGGTGAAGTCAGCCCAGCTGCAAACATCAAAACATCCTCCAGAGACACAGCAGCCTGACCTTCTGCAAAGAAAAACCTTCAAACAAACATCTTGGCAATGTATTTTCTCAACAAATCATAAAAAATAAAAATGTGATTTACAAACCTTCACAATAAAAGACACAGTCCGCCCAGTAGCCCAAAGTTTGACTTTCTTTAGGTCTCCTGTTACTTCCTGATGGACTGAGGTCAGGTTTGAAGAGTCAAGTTCCAGACCAGTGAGTGGCTTTTCAGAGTGGCACAGGACAGGGGCCAGCAAAGTAGGCTGTTGCTGCAGTGCAGTCAGAAACTGAAGAGCTGAAAGACCATCTTTGAATCTAAAAAGTCACCACAAACATTGTTTCACATTTAAATGACCTAAAGAAACTTCAATGTTTTCTAAAATGACTATCCACCCAAACATATAGAAATGAGTAAAAATGGTTGTGTGTTGAACATTACTGATTTAAAGAAGAACTCTGTGTCTTGCTTTGCACTTGGCAGGGTAATTGTTACTCTACAGACTGCAAGAATTACGCACACAAACACAAGACTGGAATGACATGAGCACCTTTTGATTGGCATCAGACAGAGGAAGGGGAGACAGACATCACACAGCAATTATACTAAACTAAGGCACACATTCTGACACACTGACTCAGAGCTAAAGAATATACATTCTTAATAAACCACAGAGGGGGATGATGAGGCATTTCAAACTAAAAGATCTTAAATACAAAAAAATAAAAATCACATCATTACAAATATGATCTTACCTGTCAATTACAGATGAGATGCAGTAAATAATGTACCATCGGAGGGAGTCTGACACGATTTCTTTCTTTTCTTCAACAGTAGCAACACGTCTCAGACAGCCTGCTGTCTGTAACATTGTGCTGTGTCTCATGATGCATTCTCACAGAGCATCCACTGAAGAAACATTCTCAATCTGAAAGACACAAAAAGGGACACAAACACTCATATCAATAACTGTGTACAGTGTGTTCTGTATCTTCTTGCCTACTTTTTATTCCACGACAGAAGATTTAATTCTGACATAAACAATAATTGAAGCCAGTTCTGTGTATGTGATAAAACAGACTGCAGGAACAACATAATACTCTGTCCTACCACACCACAGCCTACTCTCACCTTTTTCAAAGCTTTCCCTATTTCTTCATTAGTGATTGAGCCAACTGTTGGCCCACAAGATAATGAACAAGATGTTGTGACAGGAAATGCGGCCCCGGACCTCCATGCACCGCTGACACCACAATCATCTTTCCTGCCAGGTAGTATTCATACTCCCTGACAGCTGTTCATTAATTTATGTAGTAAAATTAAAACTTATCACGTATTATATGCTATAATGTATTGAGATGAAACATGTTTTTGAAAAATAGTTCAAGCAACAAAGCGTATGTCATGTGACATATAAAGTTAATGATCATTAACCATTAGTATTGTTTACATCTAACCCTGTTCATACCATTTGCATTGTACACCAAGAACCTAAACTTAAATAAACTAAAATTAAAATTAAGTGAGTCACTGTCATTTTTTTTACTTACCTGTAGCAAGTCCTCCTGACTGGATTTGTTTCAGGTGGATCCAGATCCTCTGTGTCAGATATTACTGTCTGAAAAACAAATGAAAATGTCTGAAACAACACACTGAAAGCAAAGAACATCAGGCTGCCATAATCTGCCTTAATACCTGTCCAGGCTGAGCTGTGGATGAATCTCTGAAACATGATAAAATTGATAAACTGATGAACTTTATGATACAGAGTATAACAGAGCTTTGAGTAACATTTAGAGGTAGAGAGGAACCATAAGATTTATAAATAAGATGATTTTGTTATAAATCACACGTATGATATTTTCTACCACATGTTCATCACAATCACATCAACAACTTAAAGACAAATGACTTCTTTTGTAAAAACTAATACCTACCCTTTATCTTCAGGTTCGTGTGGGAGAACTGTGTTTTTTTTGGTTCAAAAACCTGAGAAGAAAAGCACACAATTGTCAGCAGCTTTAAACAGCTTCCATTATTGTTCCCTCACCACATACAGTATATATCAATGGTGAAAGGTTATCAGGGTGTCTGATTGGAATAGTAAATGCCAAATAATCAAGACTTGGTTCTTAGACTTAACACTTTAAACCAAATGCATATCCTGTCAATAAAAAAAAAAAAAAAAAAAAAAAAAACTGAATCAAAGCACAAACTGTATAAATGAACATACCAAGGTGTCAGCCGCATTGAATTCAGCTGTGCTCCTCGATGTGATGACAATTTCAGAATCAGAGTCTGATGTATCAACCTCTGTAGTAAAAACAAACCCATTATTAATTATGCTACATGAGAGTACATAAATATGTAAAAATATTGAATGAAGAGATCCACAAACCTCCTCTAAAGTGTGTTTCTAGGCAAATGAAAAAAGTGCCTTTCCTATTTCCTTTTTATATTCTGCCAGTTTGAATGGGCTTTCTGACCCAGGCACATGGAGCACCTCTGAACAGTCTGGATACAAAAGAAGGTCTGCTCCTTCATCCATCTTCTTGTTAAATGTTCTCATTTCTTGGACAGCTTGCTTCAGTAGATCAGGTGCTGCTACCTCCGGATCTGTATATAATGGGAGTGTTTTCCCTCTCTGAGCTTTTAAATCAGCTCCATGTGGCGCCATCAATCCATGTTTATCTGCTAAAATGTTTATCTCTCTGAGGGGACGGATGTTGCCACAATACACAGTGTGTGTGCCATCACATGTGGAAGATGTGTGCAGACTGAAGCCTTGGTCTGCCACCAGCTCACTGAGGAGTTTGAAGGTTCACAGGAAACAGAGTCTTTGCTCTGATACTGGATTTAAACAATATTACTGAAAGGAACATGAACTGAGTCCAACTCTACTGACCTCAGAGTCTTCAGTCTGAAGTTTGGACTCTTCACAAGATCAGTAAGATCCTTCAGGTCTGAATACTCCAGGTTGTTCCAACTCAGGTCCAGTTCTCTGAGATGGGAGGGGTTGGACTTCAGAGCTGAGACCAGAGAAGAACAGCTGATCTCTGACAAACTACAGTTGTCCAATCTGAGTAAAGAATAATAAGAAATTCAAATGTTATTTTCAAATAATTAGAAATCCGTTTTCAAAAGTTATTTTCAACCATTTAACAGTTTAAATGTCAAAAACCTGAAGAGGATTTTCCATCATAAATATAAACCTGTCTGCAGGTCAGAGTCACCATAACTGTAACATCATATTAATCTGAGAGCAGAAATAAAACATGAGTCTGACCTCAGAGTCTCCAGTCTGCAGTGAGGACTCTTCAGAAAACCACACAGATCCTTCAGTCCTGAATCCTTCAGGTCGTTCCAACTAAGGTCCAGTTCTCTGAGATGGGAGGGGTTGGACTTCAGAGCTGAGACCAGAGAAGAACAGCTGATCTCTGACAACCTGCAGCTCTCCAACCTGAGTGAAGAATAAAAGAAGTGAATTTAGGAGACAAAGTTCCTGCTTAGAAGTGTTCAATGTTTGAAATGAAAGTCAGACAGCTGAACCAACAAGAAGCAGCTTCACAACAGTCAAATACAAACAGTGACAAGATTTAATGAGAAAATGAAACAACACTGTAAAGAACCTGAACTGACTCAAACTGTCAACATTGTGATTTTAACAAATCAGAAATATCCAAACAGCAGAGTCAGCCAAACTTTATTTCTATCTCTGATTCTGCCACATGTGAACTCCTGTATAACAATCTGAGCTCTGGCAGGTAAGTCCACTCTAAAACCAGTCAAACAGTCTTCAAACAAGCTGCAGAAGTTCTAGACAGAAAATCTAACTCATCATTAATGATATATTTGAAGAAACATGAACAGTTGAATATGGAAATCATACTGAAATATGCAGAATCTATTCTGATCGATGTCATCTTTAATGAATGATGGGGATGGGTAAAAACCAAAAAATATTTTCCCGATTCTGACTGATCTTCCTTTGAATGTTCTGACATCAGTCCACAGAATCCTGTAAATGTTCTCATTTCTTGGACAGCTTGCTTCAGTAGATCAGGTGCTGCTACCTCCGGATCTGTATATAATGGGAGTGTTTTCCCTCTCTGAGCTTTTAAATCAGCTCCATGTGGCGCCATCAATCCATGTTTATCTGCTAAAATAACAAAAAGATATCATTCATTTCACACACACACATATTTACTTCCATATTTTACAGCTATATCCACACACGTACCTGGACCTGTTTCCTTTCGGCCCACAGTTCTTTTGACTTTGACTTTCTGTCCTCCATGAATTGTTTATATGATGTTCATGGTTGTTCTGCTGGAATGAACGGAGTTCCGTATCAAAACAGAAAGCAACTTGCAACTTGCAACTTGTAAATTTATTTTCTAAAATGTAAATTTGTTTTGTCCGTGGTAAAAGTGTTTTTCTTATGTAATTTTGTTGAATAAAATGTAAAAATGTTTCCCAACATGTAAATTATTTTCACGCTTTGTAAAAGTGTTTGGCACTTTGTCATTTAGTTTTGCACTTACCGGCCACCGTATCAAACAGAGCAGGAACACTAAAGTAAGGGGCGGGGGGTGAAAACGACAGGAGGGTTAAAGAGCAGATTCTCTCTGAGGGGACGGATGTTGCCACAATACACAGTGTGTGTGTGCCATCACATGTGGAAGATGTGTGCAGACTGAAGCCTTGGTCTGCCACCAGCTCAGAGGGGCTGCACTTCTACTGACCACCAGGGGGCTCCACTGGTTGTTCCACAAAGTCACAGTGTGTTGGAGTCTATCAGGGTATTTTCCAAGCAGCACTGTGTTTCTAACATCTGGATGTTGGTGAAAAGTTACTCTGCATTGGCCGGGAATCGAAACCGGGCCTCCCGCGTGGCAGGCGAGAATTCTACCACTGAACCACCAATGCTTATTTAATGGTTTTTACCATGGCGTCATGAATCTTCAGGTATCAGCACCCTTCAACACTTGTTGAGAAGAACTTCCTAACCCGGCAGCTAACCCGATAAGGGAGAGTGTCTAATTTTTTCTGTTTTTCTCACACAGGTTCAAACACAAGCTCCTCCTTTGTTGTTTTTCTACCAAATATAATTCAGTACACTGAATAAAAATTGTCCTTTCAGAAGAGAAACTGTTGCCATGTCCTCTGTTGAGCTGAGCCCTTCAGCATCTCGTTATTTATTGACATGTTTTTTTTTTGCCACATGTGGATAAAAATAAATATTGTTCAAGATAAGAAAAAACATTAAAGAAAAATACAATATTTTATGAAGTGAAGAAAGGGCCAATTTAAAAGCTTAATCAGTGCCGAATGACAGTTGGCATGTTTAACAATAAAATATTTAATAGTTTAATACAAAAATGCTTGACTCGAGGAGTTGAGGAGTCTCTGGGATCATGGTGGACTGGACTCTGTTCTCAGACCAGTTCTGATTCCTCTGTCAGTCTCTGCTGGATGAAGCTCTCCTCTCCACCTCCCAGGAACATGGTCCAGAGTCTGGACAAGCTGCTGCTGCAACATCTGGATCATCAGGAAGCAGCTGATCCTATATCGACACACACATTTCTCTTTGCCACTTCCACCTGTGTAGAGAAGAAGAGAGCAGATCCATCAGTGTTTCCTGACTCTGTCCATCAGCTGTCAGTCAGTGATGCAGATCCAGCATAAAGACCTGCAGGGACTTCAGTCCTGTTCAGTCCAGATGTGCAGCAGCTGCTTCCTCTCAGCTCATGTTAACGTGTTGGAGTGAACACACTGAGCTGGAAACTCACAGACCTCAAGTCTGCTGACTCAGCACATTTCTCTGAGTCCACAGTGGAGATAAAGAGCTGAGTCACTTTACTGATGATTTACTGAAGGTCCATTTAAACAGAGAGACTCAGACAGACAGACAGACAGGCAGACAGACAGACAGGATTCTGGTCTGCAGAAAGACCACATGGTGACAGTGTGATGAAAGAAGATCAGTGATGTGCAGCTTTCAGTCAGACTGATCTCAGAGCTGTGACAGATGAACCTGATCAGAGAACAAACAGTCTCGGCTCAGATCTGACAGTTTGATGGACGAGGACCAGAATCTGAACATCTCTGAGTTCTTCAGCTGGAATCTGCTTCATTTGATGGTCACATGATCACAACAGTCCTCTGACTGATCTGATTGGCTGACTGTTTTCTCTCTGTCTTTCTGTCTAACTCTGAAATCTGTTTCTGTTCTCCTCACAGCTTCACTGAGGAGTTTGAAGGTTCACAGGAAACAGAGTCTTTGCTCTGATACTGGATTTAAACAATATTACTGAAAGGAACATGAACTGAGTCCAACTCTACTGACCTCAGAGTCTTCAGTCTGAAGTTTGGACTCTTCACAAGATCAGTAAGATCCTTCAGGTCTGAATACTCCAGGTTGTTCCAACTCAGGTCCAGTTCTCTGAGATGGGAGGGGTTGGACTTCAGAGCTGAGACCAGAGAAGAACAGCTGATCTCTGACAAACTACAGTTGTCCAATCTGAGTAAAGAATAATAAGAAATTCAAATGTTATTTTCAAATAATTAGAAATCCATTTTCAAAAGTTATTTTCAACCATTTAACAGTTTAAATGTCAAAAACCTGAAGAGGATTTTCCATCATAAATATAAACCTGTCTGCAGGTCAGAGTCACCATAACTGTAACATCATATTAATCTGAGAGCAGAAATAAAACATGAGTCTGACCTCAGAGTCTCCAGTCTGCAGTGAGGACTCTTCAGAAAACCACACAGATCCTTCAGTCCTGAATCCTTCAGGTCGTTCCAACTAAGGTCCAGTTCTCTGAGATGGGAGGGGTTGGACTTCAGAGCTGAGACCAGAGAAGAACAGCTGATCTCTGACAACCTGCAGCTCTCCAACCTGAGTGAAGAATAAAAGAAGTGAATTTAGGAGACAAAGTTCCTGCTTAGAAGTGTTCAATGTTTGAAATGAAAGTCAGACAGCTGAACCAACAAGAAGCAGCTTCACAACAGTCAAATACAAACAGTGACAAGATTTAATGAGAAAATGAAACAACACTGTAAAGAACCTGAACTGACTCAAACTGTCAACATTGTGATTTTAACAAATCAGAAATATCCAAACAGCAGAGTCAGCCAAACTTTATTTCTATCTCTGATTCTGCCACATGTGAACTCCTGTATAACAATCTGAGCTCTGGCAGGTAAGTCCACTCTAAAACCAGTCAAACAGTCTTCAAACAAGCTGCAGAAGTTCTAGACAGAAAATCTAACTCATCATTAATGATATATTTGAAGAAACATGAACAGTTGAATATGGAAATCATACTGAAATATGCCGAATCTATTCTGATCGATGTCATCTTTAATGAATGATGGGGATGGGTAAAAACCAAAAAATATTTTCCCGATTCTGACTGATCTTCCTTTGAATGTTCTGACATCAGTCCACAGAATCCTGAGACTGATATTTAACATAGCTGGGAGATCAGCGAGGCAGACGGAGCAAACATGTTTCCTGCAGCAGAGAGAGGAGGGCAACGGGGCAACTGCTCCCCCAGCAGACCAGCCCTTAGAGCCAATCCTTATCTTAGTGTGGAACCAAACCACTGCAGCTGATTGGACTAAAGCTTTGCTACACAATCACAGCAAAATGCATGTTTTCCTGAGGTGGTGATGTTTACATTAGGAATGTTTGGTTCAAACATTCAGATCTCCCTCCACTCCACCCGCCAATGCAGATATTCCCACACAGATCATTCAGGTGTTTGGGTCAGGTCATGAAGCATCAACATTATTACTCTCTGTTACTTCGTAGCTCAGTTAAGTCTGCCTCTGCCCTGACAGCAGTCTGTGAGTCTGACCTGAACACATCGTTTACAGGTGGAGAGTTTACTGTTTATTTTTGTTTAGGATCTGCATTAGCAACAGCATAACTGCAGCTATTCTTCCTGTCAAATAGACAAACAGCTCCCATTAATATTAATGACAACATGCTGCTGCTTCCATAAAGACATAGTGACTCCACCTCTTAAACTCTACCAGCTCCACCTGTGGCTCCAGTTTGTGTACAAACTCATGTTTATTAGACATTCGACAAAACATCCTCAAGTTTTCAAAATGTCACTTTCAAATTATCAAAAATCACTGTAAGTTACTTTCAAACATTTAACATATTAATCTGAGAGCAGAAATAAAACATGAGTCTGACCTCAGAGTCTCCAGTCTACAGTGAGGACTCTTCAGAAAACCACAGAGATCCTTCAGTCCTGAATCCTGCAGGTTGTTCTGACTCAGGTCCAGTTCTCTGAGATGGGAGGGGTTGGACTTCAGAGCTGAGACCAGAGAAGAACAGCTGATCTCTGACAAACTGGAGTTGTCAAATCTAAATAAGGAATAAAAGATGCAGATAAAATTATTGATAATCAGTCAGAAATGTTCAGAAGACTTAAAATCAAAGTTCCACCACATTCTGTCTGGATATTTGAAGTGTTTCTTTAGTGTAATTGTCATTTCAGCCACTGGAGGCTGAAGTTCAGCAGCTCCTCACTCTAAAACAAAGTGATTCCCTCAGCTGACCTGCGGCTGCAGTGGAATACAGGACATACTTGTGTGTAGGAATACAGCAGATGGCTGCTTCATAAATATGTGGCAGCAAAGGAAAGTTCTGCTTTGACGAGAAGATGAAGCTGTAGAAACTTCTAAATGAAGAACATTTCAACATGTGTGGGACTGTTTGTTTTCAAAGTGTGTAGAAGAGCTTTTTGATGTTGACTCCGTCCACAGCAGCTCATCACTCAGCTTCTGTACCGCTGCTCTGAACTCCATCTACTGCAGTAACACACTGACTGAGTATGACCACACCACAAAGAAACACAACTATCACTGTGCTCAGTGCAGGGAAACCTGTGGTGGAGCTCCAATCCTTTGGAAATAACAGCTTTCAGAGCACAGGGGGGCCACGGCCACGTGTCTGAAAGCCCCATGAGGGCTGGAGTCTCAACAACACAACTGACTCTGATCCTCAGCTCCACACCCTCCAAGTCTGAAGACATTTATTAGGACATTAAATTAAAGATCTACCACAGTGGACTGACCTCAGAGTCTCCAGTCTACAGTCTGGACTCTCCACAAGATCACGCAGCTCCTTCACATCTGGATCCTGCAGGAGGTTTCCTCTCAGGTCCAGTTCTCTGAGATGGGAGGGGTTGGACTTCAGAGCTGAGGCCAGAGAAGAACAGCTGATCTCTGACAACCAACAGCATCTCAACCTGAAAAAAGAACAAATCATGGAGATCAGATGACTGATAATCAGTCAGAAATGGCCTGATCCAGAAATTCTCCACCTTTTCAAACTCATCACCCACTTTAACATCTCAAATGTTGCTGGTCCACATCAGACTTTGTTCCAACACAAAGACCAAGACCAAGACTCTAAAGATCCAGTCCTGATTAAGAACTAAGATCTCCCTTGGTCCTTGTTTCTGTCTGGAGACCAAACATGTGAAACCAACTGTTTGGTTCTTGTAAGGGTAAATTAAAAATTTTGAAAGAATTACAACTTTTATTCTAATTATAATTAGAATTATTATTATTATCTTTATCAGTGTTAGAACAAGTGGAAGCATGAAACAAATATATAAAATGTTTTTCAAACGTGAATAAATTCAAGTTCTATCTGAAGACAAATTCTGGATTAAACATAAAAGAACGATAACTGAACTAACCTCATAGTCTTCAGTCTGCAGTGAGGACTCTTCAGAAAACCACACAGATTCTTCAGTCCTGAATCCTGCAGGTCATTGTTGTGACTCAGGTCCAGTTCTTTGAGATGGGA
>NC_042512.1:5095684-5123184 GCF_900963305.1 Echeneis naucrates | reverse complement strand
GTGGGAGATGATCCTGCTGGCCTGCTCCTCATGTCTGAACCTCTTCCTGAAGTACTCCTCCTTCTGGGGGTCATTGAACCCTCTGACCTCTGTCACCATGTCAACACACTGAGGAGGGATCTGATTGGCTGCTGCAGGTCGTGTGGTTATCCAGAGGCGAGCAGAGGGAAGCAGTTTCCCCCTGATGAGGTTTGTCAGCAGCACATCCACTGAGGTGGACTCTGTAGGATCAGTCAGGACCTCAGTGTTGTGGAAGTCCAGAGGAAGTCGACACTCATCCAGACCGTCAAAGATGAACACAACCTGGAAGTGATCAAAGCTGCAGATTCCTGCTTCTTTGGTTTCAGTGAAGAAGAGATGAACAAGTTCCACCAAGCTGAACTTCTTCTCTTTCAGCACATTCAGCTCTCTGAAGGTGAAGGGGAATGTGAACTCTATGTCCTGGTTGGCTTTGTCTTCAGCCCAGTCCAGAGTGAACTTCTGTGTTAAGACGGTTTTCCCAATGCCAGCCACTCCCTTTGTCATCACTGTTCTGATTGGTTGGTCTCTTCCAGGTGGGGGTTTAAAGATGTCTTCTTGTCTGATGCTTGTTTCTGCTCTGTCCTGTTTCCTGGATGCTGTTTCAATCTGTCTGACCTCATGTTCCTCATTGACCTCTCCAGTCCCTCCCTCTGTGATGTAGAGCTCTGTGTAGATCTGATTCAGAAGGGTTGGGTTTCCTGCTTTAGAGATCCCCTGAAACACACACTGGAACTTCTTCTTCAGGGCAGATTTCAGTTTACGGTGACAAACCAGAGCATGACTTCCTGAATAAACAAAAAAATAATTAAAAGATTAAAAAAAAAAAATTACTACAAGGTTGATGCTTACTTCGCCAAAGGAATAAGAATATGATCATATTTCTCTCCGTCTCCTCAGACTTCAGTAAATGTCTAATTGATCCATCATGTTAAATCCTCTTACTGCTCTGCAGACAGTCAGCCAGCTCCTCCTGCTTCATCCTCCTCAGGAAGTTCATTGTGATCTTCAGAAATGCCTCTCTGCTCCTCCTCTGCTCTTCATCCACCTCATCATCATCATTTTTGATGAATTGTGGGTAATCTGGACTCAGACTCCTTTTGATTTTCTTCAGCTCGTTCTTCACAAAACAGACGATGTTCTCCTCCAGCAGCTGGAACACAATAACATCCTGTGTAAAGTTCACTCTCAGTATAAACTGATGGATCAAAGCATCAGATCATCAGTCAGCAGAGTTCAACTTTAGCTGCTGCTGTATCATCTGCTGCCACGTCTCTTTCCAGAGCTACACAGAAAGATTCAGACCTGCTGACTTCACTAAACTAACTTCACTGGTGTAACTTACTAAGTTTGACTTTAGATTCTGACAACACAGAGATCCTGATCATCACATGAAGACCAAACTGATACAGCCCTTCAACACATCAACTTAGGAAGTGAAAATTCAGGGTATTAACTGTGACTGAAGATGGATCAGACCACCTGAACTAGTTCACTGATGAATAATTCCATCTTTAAACCCTGTAGAGACAGAGTCCATGGAGGTCCAGGACTGAATCTGATTAACTTTGGTCTTTGTTATTAAATCACAGCTGAAATGATCTGATGATTACAACTCCCAGTCCTCTCCCACTCTCTCCCACCCCAAACCTGTTCAATCCCAATTCAACTCCTGTCTGTCACAGAGTAAAGCTCTACTGGTCTAAAGAGTGCAGCTTCAAACTCAAGTCTTTGTTGGTGTCTGTTGTAGTCACTGGATGAACATTTACACACCATAAATATGGAGTCCAGGTCTGTGTGATGATGTTTGTCAGACTGAACTCTGAGGAGAAAAGACACAAACACAGTTTGTTCCAGGAGTTTTCTATGAACACCAGAGAAACTGATAGACAAGCTTTGATACCTTTAATAAGTCAGACAACAACAAATTATCAGCTTTTACCTTTTTTCTTTGACAAAATCATCCATAGACTGATCACTCTTCATGGACACACAGCTGGATACAGCAGACTGTGGTCCTCCCTTAAAGTCAGTAGGACGATCCATAGACCGATCACTCTTCATGGACACACAGCTCAGTTCAGGAGAATCCGGTCTTGACTTCTGGTTGCTGGTAGAAACAGTGTTGACATTCAAAGAATTAACCAAGAAAGCGGGCAGAAAATTATCAGTTTAAAATAAATCAGCCAAGTCCAACTGTCATTTGTATAGCCCCAAATCATCCAGATTATTTTAATTGTGAAATGTTTGTTCACTTTAATGAACAGCACAGCGCCATTGTGGTTCTTGCTTTTGCTCCACAACAGCCATGTCCCTAGGTCTAAGTCTAAGTGTGGCAGATTGATTGTCTCTGTGTGCTGGTCTTGTGATGGACTGGTGAATAAGAATGAATGAATCTCCACATCCTGGTTGAGCTCCCAATGGAGATAGGATAAACTAAACAGCAGCAGAAAAAGTTCAGCAGTAAAAAAATGTGACAGTGAGAGTGAATAATGATGCAGCAGTGATCTGAGTGCTGAGCTCTGACAGATGGACAGTTAGAGATCCTCATCTCACCTCTGAGCTTTGGTCTGACTCTCATGTTCCCCACACAGAGTAGTTTTAGAGGGAGGGGCTCCCTCCTCTCTGTCCTCACACTGATTCATAGCTGAGCCTCCACCTTCACACAAACACAACAAAAAGCTTCATTATGACAGGATTGACATCACAGTACACTTATGTCAATACTGTCATTAATATATCACTAACTTCAGACTTTTACTCCCAACATCAAACTGTTTTCATTTTCTCTGTGTGTAGATTACTACATCCACTATCCACTTCACAGCACAGCAGAGTGATGATCTATATCATCATAGTCCGAAATATATCTCTGATGGTGCGTCTTCTCTCTGTCCACTAGATGGTGGTATCTGAATGCAGGATGTGTTGATGGAGCCGTGATTTCATACATGTAACCTTATTTCTCAAAATAGACGTGACAATCTAAGGATTTCTGTTTTTCCTCAAATAATTTCCAACATTTTTTTTTTTAAATTACAATGAGTGCTGCTTTAAACTTTCAATGGCTTTACTGCATCGGGAAATGCACTGTATGTACCATTAACAGTAAGAGTTATTTATATTCTTTCTGTCAAGTTCATCTAAGGTTTCAGGCCAGTTCTGACATGTTTGTTCTGTCATTGCATTCAACCTTCATCATTAAAATTTGATAAAAATTTGTTTCACTTCAGATTAATTTGTTGACCATTTAAAAAGCTTTCACAAGATAAAATCTGGTTTAAGTCCGGTGATGTAAATTCTTTACTTTTCAAATTGAATCTTTCTTTACATTAGAACAAGAATAAAGTCAAGAAACTGGTCTCTACTCAGTGCAGCAAAAAATACTGACATAAGGTTGGTGGTAATGATCAGGGGTCATCACATTACTGCTTGACACTGAGGGCACACAAAAAAGGAAATTAAGTTAATTTGTGATTTAAATTATCACAATCAAAAAGGTATTAGTGTCAGGCCGCATTGTTTCTTTCTTGACACATTGCTGAAATGTTTGAATTAAATTATTTGTTTTTGACTTAAACTGAATTAAATCTAGTTCAGTATCAGATTAAAATATTTCCTTCTGAAACGTGGCGTTCAGGAAGACAGTACCAATAAAAAGAAACACTCAAATATCATAAGAGCACTTTAAACTGTATTTAAACTAAATATATGAATTAATTTCCCTCATTGTTTAATATCTTAAGCACACATGTATTTTATTTGATGTTCAGTTACTCTACCAGTTAAAACTCCCGAATACTTGAAACAAAACAAAATGTTTGGTATTTAAAAATAAAAATTAAATTAAAAAATAAATTAAAAGTAAACTTGAAATTGTATATTCTGATACAACATACCATACAAAAGATATCTCAAAATACACTAGCCCTCCATTGTCTAATGACTGAGAACCAGGGTTTGCTCATAATATTTTATGCTGGTGATGAAATACCAAGCCAACACATAAAAAGGAGCACCATCAGCTAGCTAACATTAGTTAGCTGATGGTGTAATTTAGCTTCAGTGTCAATAATCCAGATTCATGTTCACCATTGTTGACACCTGTCAGAACCATAATGTTTGGAAGTCAGATAGTAAATAAGCCAGATGGGTAGCTGTTGCTAATTATATGTAGTTATTTTCCCATAGATTTCAATATAGTCCGACTTATTTTATAACCAGTGAATCAGTTTCAACTTTTCAGATTTAGTACAGAGTGAGCTCAGTTATCATGGTCATTAGACACGCACACATGATCAGTGGCCTTTATTACAAGTGATCCAAATCATTGAAACTATGATTATTTTTACACATCTGAAAGCAGCCCATCAGCATCTAGCATCTAGAAAAGTTCTCCGTCCAGTCAAACAACACAATGTGATCACAGTGATCCTGTTCACACATTTACAGATTCTCACCTGCTGAACTCACTTCAGGGAGACTTTCTGACACTTTCCAGCTTCATGTGAAGAGAAGAAGCTGCTTGTTCTCCCTCATCAGTCCTGGTGTCTGTTTGAGCTGAGGAAAAGTTACACCCTCATAACTTCAGAGTCCAAAGTATGAAACATTAAAACCGCTCCAACCTGTTTTTGGTTTGTTGTTGTACTGCTGCTGTTTGTCAGCGAGGTGTTACGGGTCACTAAAATAGGACCCCGATGGAGAACCAGATCCAGTAAAACCGAGTCTTTATCTACAGTGAGAGTCCAACAGAGATAGTCCGGTAGGGATACAAAAGTCCAACAAAAAGAGGAAACACAGACTGAGCTCGACTTTCTGAAAAAACTAACAAAGTAACAAAGGAGAGAGAAAACAAAAGGCGAGACTGAACAAAAAGGGAACCAAGAGAGAGGCTGACTGAGAGACACCGGAGAACCTGAACGGAGACAGAGAAAAGACACGACGATAACAATAAGAAATAAAACACGAATAAAAACAGTGAACGAGAGCAGCTGGTACAATAAGAAGAAGCAGGACACTCCGGCACTGAAGAGAAGTCCGAGGAGGGAATCTATGTGGGCTGATTGGCGGGAAATGCAGGACAGGTGTGCCTCATTAGGAGAGAGGACACGCCCCCTGGGACAGAACACAGGGGGGAGGGGCCGGGGGACACGTGACTTTAGCAACAAGGAAGCAGCTGACATACACAACCTTTATCATTCAGCCTGTTTCAGTCCACAGCTGTACTCTGCTGTTTTTGTTGGTTTACCTCTTCCACAAAACTTCAGGCTGCTCCAAAGGGAGACATGAAGACTGTGCAGAGAGACTGCTGTGTCCTTTTAATAGGACTTCTGTCGAGGAAGTTAGATGAGGATCTAGTCACTTAAAAAATGTATAAAACAATGAAATGAATATATTGAAGTAATTGAGCTTTATCAGTCAGACTGTATCATAATGATTCTGAACCTTCCACTTGCTTGTTAAGGTCTAGTAATTGC
The DNA here is from genome assembly GCF_900963305.1 of Echeneis naucrates. Lineage (NCBI taxonomy): Eukaryota > Metazoa > Chordata > Actinopteri > Carangiformes > Echeneidae > Echeneis > Echeneis naucrates. The sequence continues at coordinate 5,117,689 of NC_042512.1, read as the reverse complement.
AGATAAAATACTGACAGATAAGGTTGGTAATAATAGTCAGGGGTCATCTTCACATTACTGCCTGTCCCTGAGGACACACAGAAAGGAAATTGTGTCAACTTGTGTTTTAAATCATCACAATTAGGAAGTCGTTATTGACAGGTCTTATTGTTTCTTTGACACGTTGCCAAAATCTTTAAATTATTTTTTTTTCCACTTAAGTTGTCAATTAAATGTAGTGCAGTGGAAGAGTTCAATATTTCAATATTCACTATTTTTAAAAGTGGTGGTGTTCAAGAATATAATACGAATAGTACTATTAGTTAGCTAACATTAGTTAGCTGTAGTGTATTTAGCTTCAGTGTAAATAATCCAGATTAATGTTCACTATTGTTGACACCTGTCAGAACCATAAAGTCTGAAAGTATGACAGGAAAATAGCCAGATAGGTAGCTGTTGCTAATTACATGTATGGCTATTTTCCCGTAGACTTCAAGACAATCAGGCTTGTTTTACAACCAAAGTAATATCCCCCTCCTATACAAAATTTCAATCCTGACTGTAACGGGCGTTAGGTTGAACCCAAGTACAGCACAGACTGAGATCAAAGAAGAACAGTTCAACAGTTTATTCTGAAGCCCCTCTGCTGAGTAAATCCAGGCAAACAGGGGAGAGGTGAGGGGCCGGCAGTCAGAGGAGTCAGAGACAGATGGTGGTCAGACAGATAGACAGATGTATGTTATAGATCCAAACTAGGAAATTCTCATGTCACAGCAGCAAGACTCACTGTACAGTATGTAACAGGATAATAATAATAATAAAATATATACAATATAATACAAACTATAAACATACAATAACTACACAAACTATAAGAATACAATGACACATAAGGTGTCATTTTGTTTTTATACATCACAGATGTGACTTTTCTCTGTCAGACAGATTGTACAGATTGTATTGTACAGTGTGATGGAATGTGGCAGGAATGATTTTGTGTATCTGTCCCTTCAACAGCAGAGCTCTAACAGTCTGTTGCTTATGTGTTGGTTCTATATCAGGTTATGTGGTCAGAGACAGACAGGGTCAAATACAGACAAACAGTCTGGCAATGAATGTGAGACAGGTTTGCATGACGCTGAAGATAATCTATCAGAAAATGAGTGGAATGAGAGGGTAGAACTGATTAGGTGGGTGCAGCAGGTGAGTGGAAAAGTGCTGGCAGGTCGGGGTGGGCAGATCGATCCACATATCAACAGTATTGATACCAAGGTCAGTAACAGTGCTGGATCGATACTAGTGTGATGAAATTGATGTTTTTGTTGCAGCCTCTGTTTTATACGTTAAACACACAACTTGAATTTTGTCACAGAGTGTGTGTGAGTGCAGCTTCTTTTTCAGTCCAAATATACACACAACTCTCCTCCCTCACCCCACTCAGGCTCACTCGGCATGTCACAACTCTGCAAGTTTTGTCGGGTCAGAGAAAGGTATGATCAAAACAAGGCAAACCATCTGGAAATGAATGCAACAAACACGAGATATAATCTGTCAGAAAATGAGTGGAATGAGATGGTTGCACTGATTAAGTGGGTGCAGCAGACAGGTAGAGCTGGGCAGGTGAGAAAAGAAGAAAACCAGTGCAGTGTGACGTCTTTGTGTTGATTCTATCATAGCGTACATTTATGACCTTTCCCATGGCAGAACTAACACAGACTAACAGCTTTCAGTTCATGACATGCACAACTGCTTCTCATTTCCACTGAGAATTCTTGAGGAAATTCAAGAATAATTTTATAATAATAATTAAAACACACCCAACACAAAAAATATAATTCATTTCCGAGCAATGTAATTCCCGGCCTTGCCACCAGTTCAGACCCTGGTGCTGCTGCCCAACAGAGAAACACAATTATCACTAACCAAAGAAAAAAGGTTCAGGTGCAGGTAACACACTCACAAAAGACACACACCAACTAACCAAAATAATACACCCCAAAAAATAAACAATCAAAACAAAGCTCTTCCAAATAAAGTCAAACAATCACCCACCCTAATCCTCACAGAAATTACAAAAGAACGCACTAACAGTTATCCAGTCAAATCAATGAACAAAACAAAATCTAATTTACATTACCCAGGGGGGTTGGAGGACGTGCCTGTGTGGAGCCTATGTCAACCAACTCCCAGACAACAAATATGAAAAGAACATATGAATACCATTAACTAAATTAAACTAAAACAACTAACAGCAGGTGGTATAAATAAACCCACTGAAACATGGCTTGGTTCTGGAACGTCCTCTGCAACCAGACCAGTTCAGCCAGAGAGACCAGAGGGTCAGGGTCAGTCTGTGAGCTCTGTTAGTCAGTTTCTGTTGACTCAGCTTTATTTTGAAAGTCTTGTCTCCCCTCAGTGTTGTTTGGTTACTTCCCTTCTTTGTTGTTTCCCACCTCAGCTGGTTTATTTCCTTCCCTGCCCTAATGTGTGTTACTTGTGTCTTGTTAAATTCAGTTTGTATTTCAGACTTCCCTGAGCTCCACCTTTGTTACGCCACTGTCACACTTTTTACATCGAATTTCTAACAGTTTCCTTGTGTGAGTTTGAACACTGTGGCCGTTTTGGGAAGAGGGAGAGGATGAAGCTCACAGCAGTACCTGCTGCTGCTGCTGCTGATAGAGAACTGCAGAATGATGTGTACTTTCACGAGTTTGATTCCCGGCCAATGCAGTGTTACTTTTTCCTCCAACTTTTTAAAAAACGGAGCTGCTCTACATGAAAAGCAGCACTGACAGGTCTCCTCCATCTCACTCTTACTTAAGATGACTTCCAGGCCTAGATGTTGCAGTCTCATTATATGAAAGCTGTGAGTTTGACCCTCACATGGGGTTCACCTGTGCTCATCTGTTCCCCTCACACAGGAAAAGTACCCGGAAGGGACCAGCTTTATTTAAGAGCACAAACAACTAACCCTAACCCAACTAAATAAAATGTACAGCAACCTAAGAAAACTAAAAAAAGAATAACTTGCATAAACTCACATACCTGCATTGTGGAGAAGAAACATTCACAGGTGCTGACAGGTTTTTCTCCTACATGCCCTCTGTGCTCTGTAACACCATGAACACAGTCACTACATGGCTCCTGTTAGCATCCAGTCTCAATAGCACACTCTGGCGTTATAAGCTAAGTAGCAGCCGAGCAACTCATGCTTCTCCACTTCTCCTCTAATTGGCGAGATTATGCATGAAAATAACAAAATATACAGTTTTACAACTTAACTCTGTGATTACACCGACTTCAAAGGTATTTTTTATCTAACTTACTTCAATTTGCACAACAAAAACGATAAAAAAAAAAATACAAAGAGCATCCGAAATGCGTAATTTTCTGGAAGGAGAGTCGCGAGCAAGAGGAAGTAATATGCAGCGCAAGACGGTAAATGGAGATTACAAAATAAAATATACATTCTACTTCCGGTGATTCGCAGACCTCCCTCCTGTTTTAAACCTTAACATCAACATCTGTAACTGTAAATTCCTGCCTACAATATTAACACTCAAAAGAATAAAAGAAAGCATGACAAAAAAAATACTGTCCTTCAAAATAAGAGTGTGCGTTTCACTGCCATGTTGTTTGTCTCTGAAACCACGTCTGTGTCGGTCAACACGTGTGCTCCTCACAGTTGTGTGTCACTTCCTCAAAGGTTTGAAGTGATGTGTGAGTCTGACGCGCTGCTGCCTTTTGTGACGTCACTGCAATAAAGGCTAAAAGTCCGATCAGGAAGTGTGTCCCTCGCCGGGTGCGGTGGCGCGCGCCTGTAATCCAAGTTACCGGGAGGCTGAGGCTGGAGGAGCGTTTGAGCTCAGGAGCTCTGGGCTGCAGCGGACTATGTCGATCGGGTGTCCGCACTAAGTTCGGTATCGATATGGTGCTCCGGGGGGAGCCCGGGATCACCAGGTCGTCTAAGGAGGGGTGCACCGGCCCAGGTCGGACACGGAGCAGGTCAAAGCCCCCGTGAATAGACGCTGTAGTTCAGCCTGAGTAAGACAGCGGGACCCAGTCTTTATGCTGCCACTATACACACAACACCACCTCATCCTTTATTCACACTGAAATCCTCCACAAAGGAGGACCAGACATCAACAAAATCTGACATCATTCATTTTAGACAACATTAGAAAATTTAGCTGGTCAAAGTGTCTGTCCAGTATACAAGAGCTCCTGGGTTCAAGTCCCAGCAGTACTTTGCTTTAGAATGTGACACATTGTTGATATAACAAGCTGGCAGCTGAACCTTTTCTTGCCTGGACAAGCACTGAGCGAGGTGCCGTATTCCACCCTGAACAGTAAATGTTTCAGCTGTGTGCTGTACCTATGATACTTACATTGAGGTAACTCATCTGTACAGGTGAGCCATGAAGGCCAGCCCGTACTTTGGCCTGTGAGCTGTGAAGCATCGGACACAAAAACACACAAAGACAACACATGATGCCCCGAGAGACGATACCTGAGCAGGAGAACTAGTCACTGCATGTACAGCTGCTTCTTATCTGGAGTTTTTTTCTGTCATCTATAATAAAGTAGAAAAGAGACACAGCTCCACAGTAACAGAGGTGTGCTGCTGTAACGCTGAGTGCTGGATTCATGTTCAGTTTATGGTTTTAGGCTGTAACAGGAACTGATTTTTACATTGATGCTCAGTTATCTCCATCTAGTGGACAGATGGTAGAAGTTGATTCCTGAAAAGAGGAAGTGACTTTTCCTCAGATCAAACTGTTGAAGGAGAACGAGCAGCTTCTTCTCTTCACATGTTTCCTCACTGACTCAAATAGATGGAGAATGTCATTTATCACTTTCTCCAGTAATGTGTACAGTTGTCACTGTGCTGCTCCTGACTCAGTGATGCTGTTGGATGCTTATAGGGCCGCCGTTCTTAAAGTGTGGGCTCTATAATAAGCTATAATTATCCTAAATGTTGCTCTTTTTGTGTCTCACAGAGATCCTGCCTGTTTGGGAGAGTGTTACATTAAAGATTTAAAGGTCCCTGTTTCAATCCTGGGTTTCAGCAGCTGTTGTGGGTCCTTTTGTTCGCTCCCCCAAATGAGCTATTTCAGCACAGCAAACAGTGGAAATGACTTCTCATTATTGCTTCCATGACCTGGAAGTGGAACTAAAGGTGTGTCCCTATCACCGGCCTTGATAATGATAACTGAGCACCAGTGAGTGCTCTCCTCCTCTTAGATGAGTCCTAACAACAGCACTCAGCTGTGTCTCTCCCCAAATGGGAAACTTGGTCCATAAGAGGAAGTAAACATTGTTGGCAGAATTCAAACCTGGGCGGGGAAACCCCAATGGATTTCTAGTCCATCGCCTTAACCACTCGGCCACAACAACCACAGGTAGGAAAGCTCCCGTGACTCAACATTTTCCAGTCTGGATAGTTTCCTCCTCAAAGGACAGGGCACCTTCTTGTTGTGATCGATGCCCACATTCTCCACAAGACTTCAGCTCTTTGGAGATACAGCAACAAGTGAACTAAACACAGCAGGTCTCTGGGTGGGCTTTGCAGCCTTTTGGTAAACAGAAGCAGGACTGTTGTTGTGAATGGAGCTTTGACTGTTACCAAACTGTTACCTTAACAGGTGAAGGTTCATTCTGATGGAATGAACTGTTTCTACACAAGCTGCATGAATGTGACACAGAGCTCATGTTTAAAGTATTTTTCTTCAGTACTCTTATTGTGTATGGAGCTCTGACTGTTGACATAAGTGCAGGTGACCTAAATTCAGCAGCATCATCAATGTCCTCATCTCATCCAAAAGGCTTCATCAGACAGATCAGTGTTGCAGGAGCTCAGAAGCTATCTGGTTAGCTAATGCTGCCAGAGCATGCAGCTCAGTGGTAGAACGTGCACTTCCGATGTATAAGTGTCTATCTACATGTCTATCTTACATTATGAATGAGGCACTGCTGGGATTTGAACCCAGGATCTCCTGTTTACGAGACAGGCGCTTTGACCAGCTAAGCCACAGCACCACTCTGATGTACATGTATATGCAGAGGATCAGATTGATCATACACTACAACATCTCACATCCACAGCACTCTACTCAACTGTTCTTAAACAACATTTAGTAGACATGATTAGCAGAGTCCTCCTTGGAAACTTAAGTTTGTTCCATCTAACTCAGCTGTACTCAGTCAGCCTGTACAGATGATTCAGTAACAGCTGAGTTATCTTTAGTCAAACAACTGCTGTCCATTTCTACCACAGGGAGCCACAGGCTTTAGAGATTTCAGTCCTAACCCTTGATTGTCAAGCAATCATATTCCCATTTTATGCAGATTTTTCATCCACAACACACACACAACAATCTTGAATTGTTTAATTAAATCTAAAACTGTTATGAATGACAGATTTAGAGTGCTAACGATTACACCATGGACCGTCCAATTTTTTACTGTATTTGTATTTTTACTTTTATCATTTAATATGTTTTGCCGCATTTCAACTCGTTAACGCTTTAAGCTACAGAAAGAACAAGAGCAGTCGCACCACACAAGCATTTCAAAATAAAAGCCAATTTATATTAGTTTATTTGTATCTTTAGCTCAGATGTAGCAAAGCGCAACAATGCTGTCAATAAGGAATGTTCCTATTTGGGTTACTTGAAACATTTGGTGCAGTAGGCAGCATGTCAGTCTCATAATCTGAAGGTCATGAGTTCGAGCCTTATACGGGGCACATCTTTAGTTAATAATGAGAATTTAGTGTTTGGGACTAGAACCTCAGTTCCTTTAACATGCTTCGATGATATATTAGACTTCTATGGACCATTTCACCACTCTGCATAGACAAGTATAAAGAATAACACAACAAGTGTCATCTCACTATTTTCCAGTTTAAATGCACAACAGCAGCATCCAGCTTCTCTGTCAGAGAGTTGTGAAGTTCTGTCTCTGCATCAACACCATGAACCACAAAATTATCATTGCAATCTCTGGACAAGAGAAACAGTAATTTTGTGGTTGTTGCTGATCCACTGACCTCCTTGACCTCCTTAATTTTGTAACCTCTGCCATGAATCAATACAAAAAAACCAACGACTTGCTGTGATTAGTTCACTTGTTGCTGTATCTCCAAAGAGCTAAAGTCTTGTGGAGAATGTGGGCATCGATCCCACTACCTCTCACATGCTAAGCGAGCGCTCTACCACTTGAGCTAATTCCCCTGCAATGCTAGCATGGAAGCTAAGCTTTGAGAAAAGGCCGCTTTAACAACATCCACAGGTTTCAAAGCTATTTCGAGAGAGTTCAAAAAAGTTCAATTGCCACTCATGTGCATGAATTCACATGCACACACACACACAACTTCATGTTGAGGAGTTTGGTCTCTGGTTATCTACTTCTTTTTTACAGCCTGTAGTCGAGGAAAGACTACATCAACATGTGGTGGCAGTAATCAGCTTAAAAACTAAGCACGTCCCTGGGTGGGCTCGAACCACCATCCTTTCGGTTAACAGCCGAACGCGCTGACCAATTGCGCCACAGAGACATGTTAACTTCTCCATGTTCCAGTCTGCAGTTCCAGCTAGAATTATCCTAAATGTTGATTGAGCCAACTCCTCTCTGCTGTTCTGGAACCGGATACTCAGAGTTCAAATCCTGGACAAGCCCAGCTGTTGCCTTGCAGTTGTCAAGGGGAGCTAACTCTTATTATATGGAGCTGTGTGAGGTTGGCTGGTTGTGTTATTTCTGTGTTCAGAAATCACCTGAGTACAAGCTCGCTGTTCATTTGTAAAAAATTTTCCTTTTAAACATCCAGTGCCTGCATTTTAAAGCATTAATCTCAAAGTCAGGTCACCCTTCTAGAAAGGAACACTTCAAAATACAACAGTTTTGGGGGGGTTTATGTTTTCACTTTGTAAAGTCAAGCCTCCTTTTTAACAGTGCAGCAAACAGCCATCAAACCATTAAACAGCTAATACAGTCTGATTGAAACAGTAATTGTAATTGTGCAGAGAGATGTGTCAGTGAAGAATGGGGAATCAAAAAGAGAAAAGATTGTCATTTCCAAAACGCTCATGCTTGATATGAGAACCCAACAGTGTACATCATGTACCGGCCTGCCCGGTGTGTGGCTGGTTCAGCCCGTGTTGTGCGGGGAGCTCCCAACAGGTCTGAGGTCTCTCAGTCGTTCAGGCCTCGTTGTCGGCAGCGCGTCAGTCTCATAATCTGAAGGTCGTCCGCTATGACAAATTTTCCGGCAATAACTTAGTGGAAATGTGAAGTAGTCACCAGATTTTTCTCTGTTCTGTTCTTACTGAAAGTGGTGACGTCATTTAGTGCGTTTACATTCATCCGATTCTGAGTGTTACATTTGTCCCGTGTTACTTTAGTGACTCTTTAAAATGATCGCGGTATGGATGATAATCCCGTTAGCCGGTCTATGGCGTTTTCTATTGCATGTTAGCATTAAGCTAATGTTGGGTTAAAGCACTTTGAATGCTATTTTAAATATGTAATTTGTGGTTTTATTCTGTGGACGACGAAGTTACTCTTTCACTTTAGTATTCTCTCTTCGGTGGAAAAAAGCCGAGTCCAGTCGAGGAGAGCCGAATCTTCAGAGAATCCGTGCAGACAGGGGGGTTATTTTGATGGACACACCATGAGGCCAATCACATGAGAGGACAAACTGATGTTTTCACAATAATATTCAGCTGGTAAACTGACATAGATATGAAGTTTTACAGGTGACCAAGAAGAGACGTTTTCTTTGCTCTACAACGTAACTGTGAAAATAACATGTCTGTGGTTGTTTTCTGATCCCTCCTTCGTTTCTTCATGTCTTCTGTTTGTGTCTCTCTCTCGGAGTGATGTTGTTACTGAAGCCGACTCTGACCCCTCACTGAGCGGGTCGGTGCGGAGAAACACTCCGTTACCTCCGACAGCTGAGCGGTATCGCTTCTCGGCCTTTTGGCTAAGATCAAGTGTAGTATCTGTTCTTATCAGTTTAATATCTGATACGTCCCCTACCCGGGGACCATATATTAAATAGATTTTTGGAACAGGGAGTAAAATCTAAAATCTGAAAACATTCATGGAATACATAGAAAACAGTATCACAGAGTGACAAATATTTTTAGAACTTTATAGCAAAGTATGTCACAATAAGTAGAAAATATGTTGAAAGACTGACGGCATAGGTCTCACTTTGAGCGATGATTTAGAAAATTATGCTCAAATTTAATTCATTTTCACAAAACTATAATGGATCACAGTTTAGTTTTTATAAAAGACTTTGATAAAGTGAGTAACTTACAGGTTTAATCCATTTTCAGTTTCAATTATTTTCATGTTACGCCATGTGATGATTTTAGGCATAATACAACAAATTGTCACATAATTTCTGATACCAATGAAAAATCTAAAAACAACATGTTTCTATAAAGATGAGAGTTAGTAGAGCAAATATCAACCTTTTTTGTGCCTCTTATTTAAATTTTTTACAAAACCCCTTTTTCTGGTATACATGTCACTGACCCAAACACAAATGAATGAGGACAAAAAACAAGCAAAAGTAAAAAAAAAAGACCAAATATGTTAGTTTACTTTAGGTCAACCAGCAAAGATCCTGCAGTCAGCCGCTTCGGTCTTTCTCTTTATAGTCGTCACAACCAAACGGTTTCTCTTCTGTATTGACCTCCATGTATACTTTAAGGCTTTTCTCTGGTTTAAATCTTTTCCCATAAACATCACAGCTGAAGTGTTTCACTTGTGTGTGGATCTTCATGTGTCGTTTAACTTCATTCTTTTGTTTAAATTTTTTCCCACAAACATCACAACCGAAGGGTCTCTCTTCTGTATGGACTGCCATGTGTGTTTTAAGCACTCCCTTTTTTTTAAAGCTTTTCCCACAAACATCACAGCTGAAGGGTTTCACTTCTGTATGGACTGCCATGTGTGTTTTAAGCACTCCCTTTTGTTTAAAGCTTTTCCCACAAACATCACAGCTGAAGGGTTTCACTTCTGTATGGACTGCCATGTGTGGTTTAATGTTTCTCTTTTGTTTAAATCTTTTCCCACAAACATCACAGCCAAAGGGTTTCTCTTCTGTATGGAACTTCATGTGTTTGTTAAGGGTTTCCTTTAGTTTAAATCTTTTCCCACAAACATCACAGCTGAAGGGTCTCTCATCTGTGTGGACTGCCATATGTGGTTTAAGCATTGCCTTTAGTTTAAATCTTTTCCCACAAACATCACAGCTGAAGGGTTTCTCTTCTGTATGGACCGTCATGTGTCTGTTAAGGGCTGCCTTTAGTTTAAATCTTTTCCCACAAACATCACAGCTGAAGGGTTTCTCTTCTGTATGGACCGTCATGTGTCTGTTAAGGGCTGCCTTTAGTTTAAATCTTTTCCCACAAACATCACAGCTGAAGGGTTTCTCTTCTGTATGGACCGTCATGTGTCTGTTAAGGGCTGCCTTTAGTTTAAATCTTTTCCCACAAACATCACAGCTGAAGGGTTTCTCTTCTGTATGGACCGTCATGTGTCTGTTAAGGGCTGCCTTTAGTTTAAATCTTTTCCCAAAAGCATCACAGCGGAAGGGTTTCTCTCTTTTATGTACTACCATGTGTGATTTAAGATAATCTTGTCGCTTAAACCTTTTGTTATAAAATGAGCAGCCAAACAGTCTCTCTACTGAGTGAACTTGCATATGCTGTTTCTCCCCTGTGTGGGTCTTCATGTGAATCTTCAGATCCCACTTTTTTTTAAACGTTTCCCCACTCTCAGAGCAGCTGATGGGTTTTTCATTGCTGTCACATTTTCTAACATTTGCATCACCTTCATGTATTTTCACATCTGACTGGGCCACTCTGGTTTCATGATAATCATCGTCACTGATTTCAGTATCAGAGGAGTCTGAGACCTCTTCCTCTGGATCTGGATCTGGTTGAAGAGGACTCTGTGGATCACAGCTCCTGGCCGGTTCATTCATCTCTTCATCCTCACTCTTCACCTGAAACGGCCTCACAGGGTTCCTGGTCTCCTCCAGTCCTGGTACCTGGTCCTCCTCCTGTTCCTGTTTAAGGACTGGACTCTCTGAATCCTCCGGATCCGGACTGGAGGTGAACTCAGCAGGAACCTCTTTTTTCACCATCAGCTGCTGAACATCTGGAGGAAACGATTCGAAAATGAATCCTCTTTATTAGCTACAATATGAACACAGTTATTCCTCCAGCTCCTGAAGCCCGAAGCCTCCTCCTCATATCCGGCTACCATTCTGTCCACGGTCGCTAAGATCTCCCGGGAGGCGGCGGCGAGTCTGTCGGTGACAAAAGCCTGCAGGACTTCTGCTGTGGACATTTTACCTTGTTCACCTTTCAGCTGAGGGACAAAAGACCGTCAGTCCTGTTTGTGTGGAGCGAATATACGGATATTATCAGTATGAGACACTTTATCAAAACATTTCCTATATTATTTTTTTTAAACATTGATTCAATGTGGTCCTTAACCTGCAATATGCCCTTTAAGGTAACATTTGTGACTTTCTAACTACTTTCTTAACCCTCCACCCTCCATATCATTGATAAAACTTGCTGACTTGTGATTGACCTCTGAAATCACCAACATTACCCCAACAAATAGCACTTACTGCTCTCAGAACAGTCTGTGCTTCATTTGCGGAAACGTTGGTGACAAATGCACTAATTCAGCTGATCTGACGAAATGTATTAATTTTTGTCCAAATTCCATCCAGGACAACCCCAAAGAGAAGCACTTGTACAACAGGAAGTCTTCCGTCTTTTTATTTGAAAGGATCATTGTTGCATTCTAAGAAGAAGTTGTTGTCTTTGTCAGTCAGCACTGCTCCAACAAGTAGAACTTACTGAATTCAACAGTCAAGTCAGTGCTCAAGTTAAGGTAACATTTGTGACTTTCAGACTACTTTCTCAACCCCCAATTGATAAAATTATAAAACTTGTTGTCCTGGTGATTGAATAAAAGACAGAATTGCATTCCTCATTTTTTTTGTCCAATTTCCATCCAGGACAACCCCAAAGAGAAGCACTTATGCACAAAGACTTCATCAGTGTCTCTGATTGGAGTGATCCGAGTTAGAGCTGAAGAAAACATGGCTCCAAGACTTACTGTTGTTTTTGTCAATTCACACTGAAAGTGGAAAAAGAGACCAATTGAATTGATTAAGTCACATTAAGCTTTCATTTTTACCTCACTTAGGATCTTCTCCTCAAGAGTCTTTGCAGCAACTTTCCAGTTGTGTCACCGTTCCAATGGACTCCCTTTCAGGCTTTTACCTGAATTTATCTTATACCTGAATGAAACCACTCCCACAGCTGCCTGCCTACTTTGTTTGGGCGGTTTCAATGATCTTGGTAATGGTTTGTAATGAAGAACACATTTAGTCCATCAGGAACAGACAACGATCCTCTTAAATTCATGAGGTCCGTTAGCATATGATGAGAGGACAGCTAACTCTGGTGATTAGGGATTAGTGTTGTGTTGTTGTGGCTGATCTGTACAAATTTAAAATAGCAAATAATCATTTTTACTGAATTTCTGAGCAGGACAACCCCAAAGTAAATAATTTATGCACAAAGGAATAACTGTAGCATATCTGAGTTAGAGCCTCAGATATGGCTTGCTGTTGTTTTTGTCAGTCAGCAAGTAGCTGAGCTATGTAGTTGTGTTGTGCTACACACCAAACATGTCCAGAAAAGACAGACTGTTCTGTGTATTTCCCTGAAGAGCTGCCAGACTGTGTTCACACCATGATTCCTGCCATCATAGTTCACCTTTTATGTCTTACTTTTGTTATCCTTCCCAAAATTTTATTTGATGGCACAGAGGGACCCGAGGCACTAATAAAAAAAGGAGGGGGGCCTGAAAGTGTGACTTGGTTCCCATCGTTCATATTAAAGAGCCATTCAAGAGACTCTCTGTGATCAGCTTAGGGTTAGCTGTCATGTTTCAAAAAGCATGTCTGAGGAAACAAAGCGTCAACAAGTGTTCAAGGCTCTGTTTTGGGCCCGTAATACAGCGGTTGATGGATTGAAACCCTCCTCTGCTATTCTAACACAGTGGCTGAATGTCATTTATCACTTCCTCCAGTAATGTGTACAGTTGTCACTGTGCTGCTCCTGACTCAGTGATGCTGTTGGATGCTTATAGGGCCGCCGTTCTTAAAGTGTGGGCTCCACCCCACTGGTGGGGAACAGAGACATGACAGGTGGGGCTTTGTTAATGCCTTTCTTTATGGACAACAAAGATCTTAAATTCAAAACAAAACACCCCCACACACACAAAAAGTCATCATTAACACTTAAGACAGAACAGGTCCTTTTCTTTCAGCTCACTTTTAAGTTTTATTTTATTTTACATTTTCTTGCAAAAGAAAAAAAAAAACACTGAAGCACACATTCACCATATAAGAAGTGGAGACGGTTTGGCTCCATCAATGACATCCCTCGACACTGGAACCTCGAGCCAGCGCCTTTGATAAAGATCAGCTAACAGTCCTGTGGTTCCATGGTGTAATGGTTAGCACTCTGGACTTTGAATCCAGTGATCCGAGTTCAAGTCTCGGTGGAACCTCTGTCTCCTGATTTAGTGACTACATATAACAGTAACTCCACTCCACCCAAAACAGTGATCCACCCCTGAGCAGAGAGGAGGCTTCATGAAACAGTTTCTCTTTTCACCTGCTGCAGCAGCTCAGAGCCTCTGTGGTTCAGGAAAAACGACAGACTAAAGAAAGACATTTCAGGTGCATGTGATTGCACTGAAATAATATAATTTGATTTATTTCATTTTATTCCATTCAGAAAGTAAAAATAATATATTTGATGACATCATTACACACAGTGACATATTTCAAGTGTTTATTTCTTTTAATATTGATCATTGTGACCTCCAGCTGATAAAAACCCAAAAGTAGTTTATTTCAACAACATTTGACTTCACCTACAAGGAACTGCTGGGATTTAAACACAGGCTGCTTTAACAAAGTTTGTCTCCTGTGAAAAGCAGTCAATCACTAATTTCCCCTCTCTGCAGCACAGCATGAGCCATTTGTCCTATTACAGGCAGTAATTTTGCACAAAGGCGACACAACACTATCTCAAAGTAAATTTGTGCTGTACAAAGGACAACAACATGAAGTTGTGTGTGTGTGTGTGCATGTGAATTCATGCACATGAGTGGCAAATGAATTATTTTGAACTCTGTCGAAATAGCTTTGAAACCTGTTGATGTTGTTAAAGCGGCCTTTTCTCAAAGCTTAGCTTGCATGCTAGCATTGCAGGGGAATTAGCTCAAATGGTAGAGCGCTCGCTTAGCATGTGAGAGGTAGTGGGATCGATGCCCACATTCTCCACAAGACTTTAGCTCTTTGGAAATACAGCAACAAGTGAACTAAACACAGCAAGTCTTTGGTTTTTTTGTATGGATTCATGGCAGAGGTTACAAAATTAAGGAGGTCAAGGAGGTCAGTGGATCAGCAACAACCACAAAATTACTGTTTCTCTTGTCCAGAGATTGCAATGATAATTTTGTGGTTCATGGTGTTGATGCAGAGACAGAACTAAAAATTCCCAAAAAATACAGACTGTTTATTTTTATCATTATGCTGCGTTTCAACTCCTTGATGCTTTAAGCTGCAGAAAGAAAAAGAGCAGTCGCACCATACAAGCATTTCAAAATAAAAGCCAATTTAGATTATTTTATTTGTATCTTTAGTTCAGATGTAGCAAAGCGCAACAATGCTGTCAATAAGGAACTTTCCCATTTGGGTTACTTGAAGTGATGGTGGCCACTGATGCAACACTCTGTAGCAGCACCACTCTGATGTACAGGGATGTATTTTGGATCTGAAAATACCCCCAACATACGTGGCTGACCATCGTGACTCTTACCAAAGTTTCTTTAGCATAAAAAAACAAATTGTAACATTAATGTCCTGAATGTGCTGTGTGTAAATAATGAAAAAAAAAAAAAAAAAAACGGCACAAATGTTCCATCAGTAACCATCAAAGGAGATGCTGATTCTGTGATGTCACAAAGGTTCTAATGACATCAAAGGGATGAAAGACTCCTCCCACTTTTTTGTCATGAACTCCACAGTCCACATGGCTCGTTGGTCTAGGGGTATGATTCTTGCTTAGGGTGCGAGAGGTCCGGGGTTCACATCCCGGACGAGCCCGTCTGTTGACTTGCAGTCATTAGCGGTGTGAACTGTTACGCTGTGTGAGGTTTGCTGTCTGGTTGTTAGTTGTGGTATCTTGGCAACTGAAGCAAGAGCAATGGTAGTTTTGTGGCTCATGCTGTGCTGAGGAGAAGGGATATTGTTGATTGACTGCTTTTCACAGGAGACAAACTTTGGTAGGAGGGTTAGATGATGGTCAGCCACTTACTTTACAATATTTTCAGATCCTCTGTACATCTTGGTACTTCTTTGTACTACTTTTGTGGTGCTGACATAACATGATGTTCTATCTGTCACCATCTTTACTGGTCCATGATTATGATGCATATAATGATCTTCATTTGCACGTGCACAGCGTGATTATACATATTTTTATCTTGGCAGGTGACCAATTGTCTGCTAGTTCACGATGTCCTTAAAGGCAGATATTTAGGATAATTCTAGCAGGAATAGCAGGCTGCAACAGGAAAAGTTCCAGTCAGACCTCTCGCACCCGAAGCGAGAATCATACCCCTAGACCAACGAGCCATTGACAGCAGGACATTTATGGCATTTAAAATGTAGTCAAACGTTTTCTGAGCATTGATCATACACTACAACATTTAGTATCCTTCCTAACCTATTCTCGCTTTTGGAGATATTAAATATCTGTCCCAGTGGCCTAATGGAACTAACTGCTTATAAATGTCTCACTGGATCAAAAGCTTTGAGCTACGATAGGCTATGTAATTATTTAAGATTGAACATCTTACATTACTGACATCTGACATCTGACATTACTGTTTGATAAATTTGGTGACAACTGCACTTTGGGTCCATTCGGAGAACATGGGGGGCTGAGTGACTTCATCACCAGAAATTAAAATGTCTAACATCGATAAAACCGTAGCAGCACAAATAAGAATTTTTACAGCACAAACAAAGGGTACCATTTCGCTTCCATTCGGAGTGGATGCTCACCGTTTTGCATGCAATGGTGATATAGTGGTGAGCATAGCTGCCTTCCAAGCAGTTGACCTGGGTTCGATTCCCGGCCATTGCAGCCTAACTGTGTGTCTACAATTTAACTTGAGATCCTGTAGATCTCATGCCAATGGTGCCCAACTGGTCTACAGACCAGGAGGAGGATGAAACCGTTCTATCTATTCAGCTACAGTCAGTCTGTTACAGTAGATACACACCCACAACAACACTCACACACATTGTTTAACATATTCTAAGAACAAGTCATGGACAGTGTTTGGCCTGTCCATGACCCTGGTTACTGGCCAGTTATATTCAGTTTACGCCAAGTTCGTGGGTTCAAGCCCCATACTGGCCACATGCAACCTCTCAAAACTTGATTTCTTCCTCTCTGTCTGTATGAAACCCCATAGACTTCAATACACTCTGACTTCATTTTCCAACCAGTGGAGCCTATTAGATAGACTGCAGGTGGAAGAGAGAGAAAGTGGATGTGGTGGTTAGAAATTAAACAAAACTCCAGAGGACACTGCAAACTGATACAGCTGATGAAAACCCAGAAGTGCTTTTTTTCTACAACATCTGACTTTAGCAACAAGGAACTGCTGGGAGACATGAAGACTGTGCAGTTAAGTGACTGGTCAGAGAGAGTGCTGTGTCCTTTTAATGAAACTTATATGAATTTAACTCAACAATCTTAAACTTTATCAATGAGACACTGAACCCAGGATCTCCTGTTTACTAGACAGGCGCTTTGACCAACTAAGCCACAGCACCACTCTGATGTACAGGGATGTATTTTGGATCTGAAAATACCCCCAACATACGTGGCTGACCATCATGACTCTTACCAAAGTTTCTTTAGCAGGTTCCAGTCTCTTCGGAGGCGTGGGTTTGAATCCCACCACTTTGTTTCCATTTAATTTCTTCACATCACATTTCACATCACTATTTCCCATTATTTTAGATGGACGCACATCACCATTTGATTTTATTTCAGTTTATTTTGAACAATATAAAAAAAAAATAAAAAAAAAAAGTCAGCAAGTTTTATCAATGATATGGAGGGTGGAGGGTTTAGAAAGTAGTTAGAAAGTCACAAATGTTACCTTAAAGGGCATATTGCAGGTTAAGGGCCACATTGAATCAATGTTTAAAAAAAATAATATTGGAAATGTTTTGCTGGAAAGTGAAGGAGGTAAAATGTCCACAGCAGAAGGGGGGCAGATCATTGGACATGTCATATGACGGGCTCGTCCGGGATTTGAACCCGGGACCTCTCGCACCCAAAGTGAGAATCATACCCCTAGACCAACACGCCCTTGATAAGGTTTTTTAAATTATTGAAAAAATGTTACTTTTCATTCTGATCTTTATTCAAGCATTCTTTATTGACAAGAAAGATCCAACATTAAGAACAGAACAGCT
The DNA here is from genome assembly GCF_900963305.1 of Echeneis naucrates. Classification (NCBI taxonomy): domain Eukaryota; kingdom Metazoa; phylum Chordata; class Actinopteri; order Carangiformes; family Echeneidae; genus Echeneis; species Echeneis naucrates. Next base: position 5,100,090 of record NC_042512.1, on the reverse strand, counting down.
ACACACAAACAAAATAATGATGAACAGCCCTTCAAGAAGGGGGACCAGAGGGTGTGTGCCAACTACAGGGTCATCATGAAGCTCTGTTTTGGGTGGTGGTTGGATGTTATTGGTTTTTCTTAATCAATATCAAACTAAATAATGGCAATAAAGGTTAAATAAATAAAGGTTGCAAACCCCTGATCGAGGGGTATGATTCTGACTTTGGGTGCAAGAGGTTGTATGAATGAATGTTTCACAAATGAGGCAGCAGCTACTCTTCCTGGGGTCCAAATAAAAATGCACATCTGCAGTCAAACAGGTTCAGGTAGACGGTCTAAGGTGCTGCGTTCAGGTCGTAGTCTCTCCTGGGCACGTGGGTTCAAATCCCACTTCTGACAGAGACCACTTTTCTTTCACCTCAACTGCAGCAAGGTGTGTTTGGGGACAAAGTTCTTTTGGTCTACTTTTGACCGCCAAAACTTTTAAAAGACCAAAATTCCTTTGACATGTTGAAATATTGCCATTCTGTCCTTGGAAAATGGAAACAACCTGGTTTTGTCCACTCCACACGTATGAGGAAATGCAAATTTTGAGCCTCTGTGCGATCTAATCAGGCGGTCTTTGAGTATTGTGGACTCACTTTGATGGGCTAATTTTTAAGCAAATTTCAGGCAGGAGTTGACCACACAACCATTATAATTTTAAGACTAAGCCACACAGAAAATATATATTACATAACAACTAATTATGCTTGGATGAATGAAATAGTATTTTTTTATTTAACAATTAGTGAAAACACCAAGAACAAGCGTGCATGTGGAGACATCCTCTTGATGATGAAATGAAAATCTGATTTTATTCCCATTTATATTTGTACTGTAAACTACTATCTCTTAAAGGTAAATGTAAAATCTATTGAAGAGTACATCCAAACTTACACGTTGACTTGAGTAGTAAATGCTCCTCATGCTGTTTCTCCTTTGCTGCTGCAGCGGTGTTATATTTACGGGGAAACGTGTTCTCATCCTCTCCATGGGCCTGCTTTCAGACCTCCAACTCCCCTGGGTTGAAATAACTGGATCTCCATTGATGATGGCTTTTTATAGAGGTTGTGATGCTTAGCTGGTCAAAGCGCCTGTCTTGTAAACAGGAGATCCTGGGTTCAAATCCCAGCAGTACCTTGTTCACTTTCTTGATGTTGTAGCTAAAAAAAGGCTTTTCCTTTTCCTGCCTGGACAATCAGGTGTGAGGTGCCATATTTCATCCTGAACAGGAAATGCCCGCTGTGTGCCGTACTTATGCTACTTTGTTCTTTGTTTACATCTGAATCACATGTGATTTTGGAAATTCTTCAAAGCAGCTTACAGCAGAGTTTCCAGCAGAGTGGTGTCGCGCGGTTATGGGCCCATAATCTAGAGGTTGATGAATCAAAACAATCCTCTGCTAACAAACTTTTAGAAACAGCTAGCTGTTCGCGGTCTATGGTTGGTTATATTTGAAAATGGCGTCATTACAACCGTAACAATGCTCCACTGCCGCTCCACCAATCAAATCAGATTTATTTGTATAGTGCCAAATCACAACAACATTACATCAATCATCTTTACATAAAGAGCAGGTATAGACAAAACTCTAAAATTATTTACAGACTCAACAGATCCCCCGATGAGCAAGCACTTGGCGCCAGTGGCAAGGAAAAACTTCCTTTAAGAGGCAGAAACCTCGGGCAGAACCAGGCTCAGGGGGGGCGGCCATCTGCCTCGACCGGTTGGGTTGAAAGAGGGAGAGAGCTGACACTGTGCTACCAAAGCTAGCATTAACTTTTCTGTTTCCTCACCAGAGACTGGCAGCTGGACACACGTGTCAGGATGGCTCAGTGGTCTGAGGTAACAGACTCAAGATCTTTCCTGCACAAATGGGCCTCGAACATGAAAGACTCATGGTTTCATTATTTCATAGATCAGTGTCACCTATCACTGCTGTGGAGTCTATAATGTGAACCACTAAAGGGAAGAAGCTGCATCACCTGAACAGGGACTTGAACCCTGGACCCTCAGATTAAAAGTCTGATGCTCTACCGACTGAGTTACTCAGGCTTCTCAGGTTCTGTCAGAAACCACTTTTCTTTCAACTCTGCTGCTGTGAGGTGTGTTTGGGGACAAAGGTATTTTGGTCGACTTTTGCCTTGGAAAAGACTAAAATTCCTTTCACAGACAGAACACACTGCTTGGTTCCATGGTGTAATGGTTAGCACTCTGGACTCTGAATCCAGCGATCTGAGTTCGAATCTCGGTGGAACCTGAATCTTAGCTGCTTAAAGTGTCTGTTGTAAACAGGACATCCTGCATTCAAACGCTTTGATCGACAGAAAGAGGACATGACCTGACTGTGTGTCACATAAATGTATGAATCCAATCTGTTAAAGTGAAGCTGAAATGAAGTGTGGTAGCATTAATTGTTCAGCATGGCTTGTCATGATACTGAGATTGTGTCCTCCTGAACCTTTGTGACATCACCGAATCAGCATCTCCTTTGATGGTTACTGATGGAACATTTGTGGCGTTTTTTGTTTTTTTTGTTTTTTCATTATTTACACACAGCACATTCAGGACATTAATGTGACAGTTTATTATATGCTAAAGAAACTTTGGTAAGAGTCATGATGGTCAGCCACATACGTTGGGGGTATTTTCAGATCCAAAATACATCCCTGTACATCAGAGTGGTGCTGCTACGGAGTGTTGCATCAGTGGCCACCATCACTTCAAATAACCCAAATGGGAAAGATCCTTATTGACAGCATTGTTGCGCTTTGCTACATCTGAACTAAAGATACAAATAAAATAATCTAAATTGGCTTTTATTTTGAAATGTTTGTAGGATGCAACTGCTCTTGTTCTTTCTGCAGCTCAAAGCATCAAGGAGTTGAAACGCAGCATAATGATAAAAATAAACAGTCGGTAGAGCATGAAACTCTTAATCTCAGGGTCGTGGGTTCGAGCCCCACGTTGGGCGATAAGTAGTTTCTTTTTTTTGTGATCAGAAAATGATCAGACAACGAACAAAATTCATGAGGATGAATGGACACAGTTTAGTCCATTCATCTGTAATACACAGCTGCCCAAACACAAAGGGACTCGAACCCTCCGTTTTCTGATCCGAAGGCAGATGCCTTGTCCATTAGGCCACGTGGTCACTGGGCCATGTTAATGTCCCATTGTCAGTCAGTCTGCTCTGCCTGGATACAACAGTGGTCAGGGCTGTATGATGTATGTTTATACTGAAACTCTGACAGCGCTCCTCCAGCTCACTTTTTTACTTTCTCTTTACTTTTTTACTATTCTGGCAATAAGCTTCCCTTTCCCTGAGACAACTCCGGGGTGTAACAGATGTACAGCTTCTTACAGGTCGTGACCTCTGACTTCAACAGAACCTGTTGAAGTCAGAGAAGCCTTCCTGAATTCATGTTGTCTAACTTACTGACACTTGAATAGTGGAACTGCAGACAGTGGACACATCATATGAGGGGCTCCTCTGGGATTTACATAAAATAATCTAAACCAACTTTGGTAAGAGTCATGTTTTCAAACCGTCGCCTCCAGAGGAGACTGCGACCTGAACACAGCGCCTTGGACCGCTCGGCCATCCTGACCGTTCATCAAAGCAGAGGAGCCCATCAGATGGCAAAGGCTAAACTTTGGGAACTCCTTTGGGAAGAAGAGTGACGATCAGCAGCTCATGTAGAGGCACCAAGATCACAGGTTGTTAAAACCACCTGTAAGCAGAGTGGAGCAGTGGAAGAGTGCTGGGCCCAAAACCCAGAGGTGGATGATGGAAACCATCCTCTGCTGTTCTTACACACTGGATGTTCCCTCACTGTCCCATCATGAGACATGACTTTTAGCTGGAATATGTCAGCAGTTTTTCAGCAGCACTGATTAACAGGAAAATATAAAGAATTCCCTCTATTAACGCTGTGCAGATTATAGAGATTCTCTAACCTGCTTTTTCATGGAATAGAAAATAGCTAACCGTTGTTGGCAGGATTTGAACCTGCGCGGGGAAACCCCAATGGATTTCTAGTCCATCGCCTTAACCACTCGGCCACAACAACTACACAGAGCCCCTGACCCTTATATAATTGGTGATAGAGCTATAGATCTCTAAAAGGAAATAAAAGGAAAGGAAATATTTTTCATAACATGCGCCCTCCACCTAAAACAGAAGCCTTGTGAGCAGAGAGGAGGCTTCATCAGATGGTTCTTCTTTTCACCTGCTGCAGCAGCTCAGAGCCTCTGTGGTTAGGTAAATATCCAAAGAGGATGTAGCTCAGTGGTAGAGGAGCTGCCATAGTTCAGGTATTCTGCCTCCTCTTTCATCCAAACAGTTAAATATTGTTTAAAGTTTGTGAGGTTGGATGCTGC